>NC_087266.1:48048231-48335731 GCF_015220805.1 Pogoniulus pusillus
TTGAAGGGTTTATTTCCAGTACACACTGTGCTTCACAATCTGCAACGGCAGCAGTGCTCATGAAGAGCTACCTGCAAAAATGCTGATTTGACCATGCATTTAGCAAGGCAGTTATTTAACCAGCAGGGGGCCAAGACTCACTTAGGAAGAAGGTCAGGCTGAAGACAACCAGATCTTAGCAATGGTCTTCATGCTATTCTTTACAGTATATATTTTTAACGTGCCTAAGACTCCTACTATCTTCCAGAACACTTTTGCTTACAGTAGTTTTCTGCTCTTCCATGATGCCTTTTCCAGCAAGCCTGCGTGAAGCTGCCAGCCCACAAACAGCAGCATAAGTGCCATGGTCTAGCCTTGAGCTCTGTGGTAAAGGGTTGGACTTGATGATCTGTGAGGTCTCTTCCAACCCTGATGATACTGTGATATACTTGCAGCGGAGGAGCAGAGTGGACCAAGGGTGACAGCTAAGGAATAATTGAGATCAGGCTATATATTGCTCTGTCCACCACTACACCAGGTCAAAAGCTGTGTAAAATCCAATTTTTGTAAGGCTGCAAAGAACTTTGCCCAACTTTTGATCAGTAGTGTGCAATGAATCACAATGCTACCTGAGTCTTGCAGAAAGGAGGGGGGGGAAAAAACCTCTACAATTCAATTCAGTTTATGGTTACATTGATTTCTCCTCTATCTGTTTATGGGCCAGTGCCAGCATTTATCAGACTAAGGTAGGTGACAACGTTTCCAGATAAAATATTTCTTTTGGAGCAGTGGATCGTGCACTTTTTTTGGGGATTTTAGAATTGTAGAACTGTTTGGGCTTGAAAAGACCTTAAAGATCACTGAGTCTAACCATTAACCTAATGCTACCAAGTCTGCTGCTAAAATCACATTCTTCAGCACCACTCCTGCTCGTCCTTTAAATATCTCCAGGGATGATGATTTAACCACATCTCTGAAGGCCCAGTTACAGTGCTTGGCAACCCTTTCAGTGGAGAAATTTGTCCTAATGTCCTGACCAAAACCTTCTCGGGTGCAACTTGAGGCCACTTCCTTTCATCCTGTCACTTACTACGTGGGAGAACAGATGCACACTCACCTTGCTGCAACCTCCTTTAGCGTAGTGGTAGAGAGCAATGAAGTGTCCCCTCGGCTTTATTTTCTCTAGCTAAACAACCTCAGTTCCCTCAAGGGCTTGTTCTCCAGCCCTTTCACTCTGCTTCCTAGATACTCCCATGCCAATCACTCTCTCTGGCAACAATTTCCTCCTAACACCCAGCCTACACTTCCCCCAGCACAACTTGAGACTCTGTCCCCTTGTTCTCTTGCTGGTTGCCTGGGAGAAGAGACCAACCCCACCTGGCTACAGCCTCCCTTCAGGCAGCTGTAGACAGCAATGTGATCCCCCCTGAGCCTCCTCTTCTCCAGCCTAAACAACCCCAGCTCCCTCAGCATCCAAGGCAGGTAGCTGCCCACACTTTACTCGTTCAACAGCCAGGCTAGATAAATTAACCCCTGGGAACTGCAGCAAAAACTTAGCTATGAATTTTAGTAGCAACTGGGAACAGAAACCAAATTTCACCCTGCCAGAAACAAAGCTAAGCTTTCTCTCACATCATATTTGCTTTGTGCTGATGTACCCTACCTTGTAGGTTTGAGGGTAAAATGAGCTTTTCCATCTAATTTGTGCACTTTCACCTGAATCTGGGAATGTTACTGAATGGGCAGTGGTTAAGGTGCTGGAAGGTGTCCAGAGAAGGGCAACGAAGCTGGGGAGGGGCCTGGAGCACAAAGCCTATGAGGAGAGGCTGAGGGAGCTGGGGGTGTGCAGCCTGGAGAAGAGGAGGCTCAGGGGGGACCTCATTGCTGTCTACAACTACCTGAAGGGAGGTTGTAGCCAGGTGGGGTTGGGCTCTTCTGCCAGGCAACCAGCAACAGAACAAGGGGACAGAGTCTCAAGTTGTGCCAGGGGAAGTCTAGGCTGGATGTTAGGAGGAAGTTGTTGGCAGAGAGAGTGATTGGCATTGGAATGGGCTGCCCAGGGAGGTGGTGGAGTCACCGTCCCTGGAGGTGTTCAAGCAAAGCCTGGCTGAGGCACTTAGTGCCATGGTCTGGTTGAGTGGCTAGGGCTGGGTGCTAGGTTGGACTGGATGAGCTTGGAGGTCTCTTCCAACCTGGCTGATTCTATGACTCTATGAAGCTCCTGCTCTTTACCTGGATACACAAATCAATACAACAGTGATTAGGTGCTTTTTAGAGCAACACCAAATATTTCTAAAGAAAAAAAGCAAACCACAACAATCACCTGATAAATCTTCCTCTACTGTTCTTGGGTGAAGAGCTGAAAACCAATTTCTATGCTTCAGAAGCAAGCAGGGAAGGAAAACATCTTTTTAGAGATTGGATTTATCACTCTGGTAGTATATCAATTTAATCATGTCATTCTCTTCACAGTTCACATTGGTTTATACAGGTGAAAATTAGAGTTGAATCTCCCATACATAAATGCCATCTTTCTAGCCAGATGTGCACGGCTGAGCTGAGGCTGGAACTGATATATGCCTTTTGCTGGGAAAAAAAAAGAGGTCTAACTCTGAAATTCACTATCCAGCTGCCTTACTTATTAACTGCTCAGTACCTTTTATTGTAGGCTCCAGCAATTCAGTGCAAAATCAGGCCATTTTGTATGCCTGTGGTCTTTGAGCAGTGTCACATTGCTTTTGCCTGAAATGGTGCTGAAGCAGGACCCTAATCTGAGAGTTTCCTTACGAGCAAACACTGGGGACCGGTGGCATCACTGTGAGGACATTGCCCTGCAGACGGTGATGCCACTGGTCCTGCATTCCAGGAGAAGGTTCTCGTGGCCATTCAAACAGCCATGGTGAAAGGAAGAGTTCTGTTTTACATGGGCTTAGAAATATCTTTAAAGTGCTATTTAAAAGTTAGTTTGGGTTGGGTTTGGTTGGTTGCTTTTCTTGGTTTGGGGTTGGGGTTTTTTTTTGCTTCAGATCTACTAGGATTCTGTGCTTCCACCTGAGTCAGGGGATGATGTGATTTATGCTTCTGCTAGTTTGAAGCAAGCCAGAATGTTTTGGTGAGAAGAACTAGATTACAGGCTGTGAAAGGAAAACAACGGTGATGGCTACTTTACTCATAGGCTTGCTGAGAGATACAAGAAGAAGAATCAAAACACAGATCAGGCACTTCTCCCTGAGTCTGGGGATGATGTGATTTGTGCTTGTGCTAGTTGGAAGCTTGCTAGAATGTTTTGGTGAGAAGAACTAGATTACAGGCTGTGAAAGGAAAACAATGGTGATGTCTACTTCCCTCATAGGCTTGCTGAGAGACACAAGAAGAAGAATCAAAACACAGATCAGGCACTTCTTCTGCTGGGGAGCTCCGAGCTGCATCTCTCTCTCTAGCCTCTCTGACTAATCCACTTTGCTTCCTAACCCCCTGACTGAACCTCCATTCTTCCGTGGCACTGGGGTAAGGTTGAGAGGGGTAGGGGGAAGGTGAAGGGGTGGTTGAGAGCCCCTCCTGGGGACTCAGGTTTCTGGGAGGGCTGCTGTGTTTCTGCATTACCTTTTTCCTTGTCTATTTCTGTATATGCTGTAAATCTCTGCTTGTCTGTTGTGCTAAGCTGTCACTAATAAGCTTCATTCCATTTCCAGAGCTGGCTGAGTCTAGTCTGGGTGATGTCCACAGTGTGGAGGGGGCAGGGAGCACCCAAACCATCTCAATGCTAAGCTGTCATCAGACAGCACTCCTCATTTGTTGTGTATAGTAATGAATGCAGCGTTAGCCAGATCAAACAAGAAGATAGAGCTGTGCATCACACCCTGTACGTGCTTCAGAGTCTCTGGATGAATAGGTGAGGCCATCTTTAGAACTTGTGCACCAAGAAAGAAACAACAACAACAACAGCAACAACAACAAAAAAAAAAGGGTTATATTATAGCAATAAAAATGGAAATTAAAGGGATGAATACAGCAAATAGATTATGCTATCATTCCAGAGCAGACAGCCGAGGAGTCACAGTTGCCCATTAATGTTTTGACAGTTCATGCATCAGATGAGGCTTGCAGAGAGGGGTACCACAGCTTAGGGAAAGCAGAGAACAGAATAGTCCCTGCTAAGCATGACTTTAACAGTGCATTTGTTATTTGAGCAACTTGCCTTTGAATAAGCTGGCAAGAAAACCTTTTGCATGTAGGGGGAAAAAAAAGCCTTAGAATCTTAGAATCAAGCAGGTTGGAAGAGACCTCCAAGCTCATCCAGTCCAACCTAGCACCCAGCCCTAGCCACTCAACCAGACCATGGCACTAAGTGCCTCATTAGCCTTCTGAAAAAAGGTATAAAAACACGTGTTTGGAATGCAATAAATGGATTGGAATTTGCTTGCATCAAGCATCTCCCCATCTCTTCTGATGCCTGTGTCACCGTAGCCCATGGCAGACCATTGCTTCCTACAGTTTAATCATAGCTACTATTCCTCCTCTCCTTTCTAAAGGCATAGTCCCAAGAATTTTAACAACTTTGACATGAGATCTTCCACATCTTCCTGTTCTCACCTGTTTTGCAGTAAGCCTTCTTGCCTTAGAAGCTCACAGCAAAGTCTCTACCTTCTCATACATCATCTTGTCTTTGTATTCGTGATGGTTTGGGTGTTCCCCCCCTCCCGCTTTAGAAATCACCCAGACCAGACTCAGCTGGCTCTGGAAATATGAATGAAGCTTATATTTACAGCTGGCACAATATACAAGCAGACATTTACAGTAGATACAGAAATAGACAAGGTAAAAGGTAACAGAAACACAACAGCCCTCCCAGAAACCTGAGTTCCCAGGAGGGGCTCTCAACCACCCCTTCGCCTTCCCCCTACCCCTCTCAACCTTACCCCAGTGCCAAGGAAGAATGGAGGTTCAGCCAGGGAGATAGGAAGCAAAGTCCAAAAGGGAGAGTGATGTTAGAGAGATGCAGCTCAGCCAGCAGCCCCAGTAGAGTGGTTCTGTAATGTTCCTATACTTCTCAGCAAGCCTGTGAGCAAAGCAGCCATCACTATTTGTTTTCCTTTCACAGCCTATAATCTAGTTCTTCTCACCAAAACATTCCAGCCTGCTTCAAACTAGCACAGTATTCTTTTATTTTGGGCTTTGTGTACATCTATTTACATCAGATTGAAGTTTTGGCCCTGGAAGGTATGGAAGCTGATTGGATTTTTCCCTTCAGTGATGTGACAATCTGCATATTCTGATGCAGACTGGCAAAAAGACTTGAAATGAGCTAAATGAATGGGCCACATGGCAGCAAATGCACCTCCCTGGGTTGTTTTTTCCTCCAGTTTTAACTGTGATTAGCAGATTTTCTAATCTCCCTCCTCAGTCATCTCCTTTCCAAATCACAAATGTGTGGGGAGGTCACCCACTGTGAGCTGTTTGCAATGAGAAGTGATCATTTAAGCCTCCATTTCACCTTCTCTTTCCCAGCTGTAATTTCAGCTTCATTTTCTCTAGTAACTTTATGCAAGATGTTTCCAAGGTCCTGTGGAACCTCTTGCTAAAACGTTTTCTGTGAGCACACAAAATAGAGACACAGGGATGATGCCAAAGACAAAGGCAACTGCAGTTTTCATAGTGACCCAAAGCACAGTTGCAATTCAGACAAGGTGAATCTGTGCATCTCTTCAGCTCCTTAGGGGCTTCCAGGGTCTATCTTGACGGTATATATGGATAGCTCACCTGTTCTTTTGCTGACCTTCAGTTTTCCCTCCTCATTTCTCACTTGCCCAGTCTTTCAAGAGACAGCAGTGATGCTCCATGCTCTCCTCCCTTTCAGGGCTCCCCGTGTATGTAAGTTGAACTCAGATTGTGCAAGGACATGGGAGCAGACCATGGCAGACTGGGTGAGAGCTTGCAGGTATTGCAGACAGTAGTAAAACTCCTCCTCTCCCTGCAGAAGCACCCACCTGGAGCCACGTTAGGACTAAACTGTCTGTTTCTAGAGCTCTTTCACTAGTATATTGCATGCACACCCACTCTCTTCTGTCTTCAGCAGTCTGGTGAGCAAGCTTCTGGCTTGTAGAGGTGTGAAATCACACTCTTAGGTTGACAACAACAACCCTATACCATTTCTCAATTATTTCCTTCCTTAAGTACTTCCCAGGAGTATGAATTCCTTACACACACAGTTATGTTCAAAGAACAAATCTGATTGTGAAGGAGATGAAAAAGAGCATTGCCCATTACCCCCAAAGTTGCAAGTTTTCTTAGAACCCCCAGCCAATAGCTGTTACTTCATTCCCCTCTCTTGTTCAGGAGCTGTTTGCTTTGGGCCACCACAACCTTTTCACACATGAACACAGAAAACCTGCCAGCACATTGCTTTGTGCCATAGCAGTTTGTCCTAGCACCTCTTCTGACACTTCAGTCTTTCAAGGAAAAAAAGCAAACCTGTGGTAGGTGCACCCCTGGCAGTGGAAGCTGATACCAAGAAATTAAACTTGCCCAGAATACACTGAACTTCTCATTCTCTCTTCTATTGATGCCTGCTGAGAGGGCAGAGGCAATGATACTGGCTGTTCATTATAACAACACTGTCTTCTTCCCCCCAAAAAATAGCCATTTGGGTTTTGAATGCTCCATTATCACTTGCCTTTCCTGCATGTTTGGACTCCATTATTGACTTTGATGGGATAAAATCCAAATTCTTCAGAGGTCAGTTTGATTTATGGATCTTGACACTTGGTGCATTGAGAGTTCAGTTTAGAGCTTTCAGTTATCTTTTCATAGTACATTTGCCATCTCACAGCACCACAGAAACATTCTGGTTGGAAAAGACCCTCAAGATCACCAAGTCCAACTGATAACCCCACTCTACAAGGTTCATCCTAAACCATATCCCTAAGCACCACATCCAAATGACTTTTAAACACATCCAGGGTGGGTGACTCAACCACCTCCCCAGAGGGCTCATTCCAATGCCTGACCACTCTTGCTGTGATATCTAGTCTAAACCTACCCAGACACAGCTTGAGGCCATTCTCTCTTGTTCTATCACTATTTACCTGTGAGAAGAGACCAGCACCAACCTCTCCATGATGTCCTTTCAGGTAACTGTAGACAGCAATGAAGTCTCTCCTCAGTGTCCTCTTCTTTAAACAGCTCCAGCTCCCTCAGTCGCTCCTCCTAAGATGTATTCTCCTGGCCCTTCACCAGCCTCATTGCCCTCCTCTTCACTTGCTCCAGCACCTCAACATCTCTCTTGTTAGGAGGTGCCCCAGACTGAACACAATATTTGAGGTGTAGCCTCACCAGAGCAGAGCACAAGGAGACAATCACCTCCCTACTCCTGCTGGACACAGCATATCTAATACAAGCCAGGCTGCCATTGGCTTTCTTTGCCACCTGGGCAATTTTCTCCTGAAACTGCACCCAAAAAAGCCTCGGATGCTCACATTGCTGACCAAAATTTAACTGCTGTACATTTGCTAGCACCTTCTTGGAATTAGCCAGAGCATTAAGATAAAGAATATATAGTAAAAGCAAATATTTTGTACCAAACCTCTTTGAAAAGCAGACTTTTGACTGCTGCTGCAAAATACAGGAGTGTCCTGAACTCTTTAAGCTGGTAGCAGCTGCTCAAATGGAACATCCATCCTGTGCTCTGTCTTGTAGGGGCACGGCAGCTCCAGCCAGCCTGCCCTCTGCTGAAGGGCATCCCCATGTCAGAAAAGGGAAATCACAACTGCTTCAAGGCAATTCAAAGCAAACCCTTCATTTAGGAAAATTGTGCCTTGGTTTCAGCTGGGATAGAGTCAATTTTCTTCCCAGTAGCTGGTAGAATGCTGTGTTTTGGCTTTAGTGAGAGAACAACGTTGATAACACACTGATGCTTTAGTTGTTGCTAAGTAGTGCTTATCCTAAAGTCAAGAATACTTCCCATGCTCTGCCAGGAAGCAAGTGCACAAGCAGCTGGGAGGCAGCATGGTCAGGACAGCTATCCTGAACTAGCCAGATTGAAGCTGTCCATACCATGCCCAATATATAAACTGGGGGAAAGGTATCTAGGAAGGGCAGATTGCTGATCAGAGACTGATTGAGTATCAGTCAACAGGTGGTGAGCAATTGCTTTGCACATCACCCACCCCTCTTTCTAGTTATTTTATATATTTTAATGTTCCATTTCATACAGATTATTACTTTATTGTTTTGTTTTTGTTATTAAACTGTTTTTATTGCAATCCAAGAGTTTTACTTCTTGGTTTGGCTGCCGTAACACTTCACCCCACCCCACCCCACTGAGAGAGGGGAGTGAGCGAGCAAGTAGCTGCATGCTGCTTATTTTCTGTCTGGTGTCAAACCACAGCACATTGCCTGAACTCTGTCTTTTGAGTACACTGTTCAGGTGGCTCAGTCTGTATCTCATTCTGCTAGCTGAAGCAGTGACAGTCTGAAAGTACTGTTTGAGGTAATGAACACAGCAATAGCCCAAGATAAAGGTCGTCTCATTTGTCTCGAGGCTCCAAGAACCTGCTCTGTGAATCTGTTATGCCTGGAAGAGCTGGCTATAGGATTTCATGAACGTGAAAGCCTCCCTCACCTCACCAACACACGTGGTAGCTTGCTCTTTTGCAGCTCCACGTTCAACTGCACCTCGGGGATGCTCCAAACTAATTTATCATCCAATCAGGCACAGCATGGGCTTCGCAGCAGAAACAGCTGACAGCTCTACTTGGGTGCAGGGATCACTTCGAAGCTGCTGCTACATCTTAAAAAGAGAAATCGAGTTGGGACGGATGCTGCTCTAGGGTTTTAAACTGAGCAGGAGCATGCAAGGGCATCAAAGGCATACATTCAGCCCTGTCCACACACCACTGTCTGAAACGTGACAGGCTGCTGCTGAAGCCTAACCTAAGAACTGATATAGACTAAAATACTTCCTTCTATTCTTTCGCAACAGGTAGAAGTGAAAGAGAAGGAAGAGACCCAAAGGACCTCACTGGAAAAACGATGACCAACACAGGGAAGGGGATGATATGTCCTTCTCTCTTTCAGATAAGTTTCACACATCTTTTCCTGAAACTTAGAAGTTGCTTAAAATTCTGTCACAGTAGATTTGTAACTTACAGCCCCTGTAAACTAAACACTTCTTTTTGTTAAAATGATGGAGACCAAAATGCAAATACACAGAAGCTTCACACTTGCTGGGCTCTACCTGTGCAGTACCTCCTGCCAGTTGAGAAGGGAATTGCTTGAAAATAAGGAAGGTCTGTCAGTATCACAATGCACTGCACTCCTAAGTGCTGCAAATTGAAGCAAACCACAGGTGTGTAAGAGGCAATTTCAGCACGTTTTTTGTGCAATTCCAGCAAATGATGGCACAGGTCAGCACTGGCTTTGACCTTCCATGGGGCACTTGGTTCAAGATGTTCATCATAGCCCATTAAGCCTGCTGTATTTTGCATTTTCTAGGGTAAGGTGAAATATTCTTCTGCAAAACTAAGTGCATATACACATCTTGACTCTTTTACAGGAAGAGTGTTTAAAGAAAGCACAATTAAATGTCACACAGTGAACCTATTCTGTGCATTGCAGTCTTAGACAAGGCTGTTTCTAACTATCAAACATTTTTATGCCTTTTAGAGACAGAGATTAAAATAGGCTTTAACATAATTGGAAGCAATGATCTAATACTGTCAGCTTAAAGGCAGCATTACTGCTGCTATAAAAAAGGTAAGAATGCATTTAAACGCTGAACAGAACAGGTTTGTTCACTCCTGCTCAGGTTAAAGTACTACTTTGTTTAAAAAGACATTAGTCTTTTTAAACACAGACACTATTTTATGTCCTTTTTTTTTGTTGTTGTTGTTGTAAAGTCACCAATGACATTAAAAAGAAGTCACCAAGTCCGTTAAAAATGCTCCAATAATGAAACAATTTGGGAAGATAAAGCTTTGCCTGCACCACAGTTTAATAAGAATCAAACAAATAGATTTTTTTTTCATGTACTTTATATTTATAGATTCAAACACATACACACCAGTGTGTGGACACTTACAAAAATATAAAGCCCCCTCACAATTTCCTTTAATGATTCTTTAAACATAGTGTAAGAACACTTTACTGAACATTTATGTACCAGACATTATAGGAAAGCACTATAGTAAGAAAGCTTTGTCTGAAACAAATTGCTATCTGTATTAAGGGCAGTACAACTGTCAGTAACAACACAAGATGTGAGACATGTCTACTGTTCGACTGCATAGTCAACACCCCACTTCAGTGTGTTGGTTCCAAGCAGAAAAAACAGGGTAAGAAACTAATATAAACTAAGTGCAAAAAAACCCCCATAGTTGTTCATAACTCATTTTC
The DNA here is from genome assembly GCF_015220805.1 of Pogoniulus pusillus. Taxonomy (NCBI): domain Eukaryota; kingdom Metazoa; phylum Chordata; class Aves; order Piciformes; family Lybiidae; genus Pogoniulus; species Pogoniulus pusillus. Next base: position 48,058,603 of record NC_087266.1, read on the forward strand.
AACCTGAATGAGAACAATGAAAGCAAGATGTTCTGCAACCAGCTAGTATCAAGTTTAAACTAGGGATTTCTTTCCCACCTTCTGTAAGGAGGAATTCAAGCAACTGTTCAGGTCTAAATCAATGAAAAAGTACAGGTGTGTATACAGTCTTAGTCTGAAGTTTCAGTTTCATATGAAGGCCTCCACAGACTAACTAGCTATACCTGATGTATAATACAACGATTCCACACAAGACATTACCTTCACAAACTGAAACCAATTCTTAAATGTTTTAGAGACTGGACAAGTCTCCAGTCAGGGCCCTGAAATCTTTTAACACTGAGAAAAACATCACTGCTCACTGCCTTTACTGCTAACATGCAAAACCAGAAATGCATCAAGTGTGAAATAACCTCATGTTGCTGCAAGGGATTGACCTGCCTTGATATTGAACAGAATGTAACATATATGCACTTTGTGAGCAGCAAGCACTCCCAAAGCATTGTTAGCCTCATAAATCTAGGCATCTAAAACTGGTCATAAATCGCTTCCTGGAATTCTTTTACTTCTTTTCATTAACAGGAAGGGGAGTCTTAAGTAACTAGGTTAGATTTTTGTGTCCAGAAATTATCAGAAGAAATCTATGCTAAAGATGGAAAACATCTAGCTTTGGCCAAATCCAGATCCCCAACAGAAGCTACTGTGCTAGGAAAAGGATCTGGAAAGTGAAGGTATGCAGACCCCCAGGAAGCAAGCTCCTTGAGAAACTCCAGATCTCCAGATGCAGGAATCCCATAGAAGTATGAGCGTGGTGGTGGAGAAACCCATTCACAATGAGGGAAGAGACACGCAGGCAGTTTTCTTCAGTTTAATATGAGCTGGTGTTACAAACTGCTAAAACCAGACAACTTCACATTATTACACCTGATGCACCATGAAACAGGTTTATGTTACAGTAGAAGATTCAATATTATAAAACTTGCAGAGAAGTCTTTATGGTTTACCCCTTTTATTCACATCCAAACCAAATAATTACCTGTGCACAAACCAGAGTATTTCCTTCCACATTCTACAGCCGCTCTCAAACCAACCAGTTCTAAATATCAATACCAACCCTGGTAGTGGGAAATCAACTAGAAAGTGCCACCATGATCATCTGCTCAAGACACACACACTTCCTGCTGGATAGCTGGTTGTGGAATTTTATTGTCCTCTGTCTTTTCCTGCCCAGGAACTTGGCACACAGTCTTTCGCTTGAATAATCGTAGGCTCAACCGTAACAAGTCGCTATCCATTGCTGCAGAATTTGTGTAAGTCTGTTTCGTTGCACCCTGTTGAAATGAAAAATGCAAAATAAAAAGGGAAAGAGCAGAAAAGAGTAGCTTTTAATGGGCAAGCTGAGAAATTAACCTCAAGTACTCTCAGTAATTAGAGGTTTTATCATACATATTCACACTAGCAAGGACTCTGAGAATTAATGTTTTTTCTATCAGCATTCAAGACTGTAAAACTTACTGCACTGCAAAAAATGGCTAAAATATTTTTTCTTTCCATTTTAACTTGGAAGAGCAGAATCTTAATCATTCTTACAAAAGTACATGGGATCTCAAGCAGGCAAATGACTCAACTGTCTTTGAAACTGCATTTTAACCAATTAGTTTTATTCCGTGTTCTCTAAATCTAGAAAATATACCACCTTCAGAATTTAAGACCCTTAAACAAGAAACAGCATCTACCTCTAATTCCAGTTGTAAATTAATCTCTCATCCTAAGTAACAAATACAATCTCATTAAACAGAGCCACAGAACTGCTGGTTGGAAGAGACCTTTGAGATGACCAAGTCCAATGGCTCACAATCCCTCCACTACTGCTAAGCTACTATCATTAAACCATGACCCTAAGCAGCACATCTACAGGTCTTTTTACTAACTCCAGGGATGGTGATTCCACCACTTTCCTGAGCAGCCCATTCCAATGCATGATAACCCCTTCTGTGAAGAAGTTGTTCCTAATACCCAACCTCAACCTCCTCCTCTGGCACAACCTGAGGATGCTTCCTTTTGTCCTGCCACCTGTCGCATGTGAAAAGAGACTGACCACCACCTCGCTCCAACTTCCTTTGAGGTAGCTGTAGACAGAGAAGTTCTACACAGAGAGAGTGATTGGCATTGGAATGGGCTGCCCAGGGAGGTGGTGGAGGCACCATCCCTGGAGGTGTTCAAGAAAAGCCTGGATGAGGCACTTGGTGCCATGGTCTAGTTGACTGGATAGGGCTGGGTGCTAGGTTGGACTGGATGAGCTTGGAGGTCTCTTCCAGCCTGGTTGATTCTATGATTCTATGAAGAGGGGAGCCTCAATCTCTGCCCTAAACAATCCCAGTTCGCTCAGCCATTTCTCCTCAGACTTGTGTTCAAAGTCCTTCGCCAGATCAGTTGCTGTTCTCTGAACATGCTCCAGACCACAACATCCCAAACTGAACACAGCATTTGGGTGTGGCCTCACCAGTAGTGAGTAGAGTGGAACAGTGTCATCCCTAGACCTGCTGGCCACACGATCCCCCATACGAGCCAAGATGTCACACCTGAGCACACTGATACCTGTTCTCCATTATTTAAAGGACTAGGTCTACTTCAGAGCACGCACCACAACAATGATCTCCCCAGAAAAGCATAACCCCTGTGTCCATATTTCGACCAAGCACTGCAAACAAGCCACTTGCCTTCTCATTCTTCATCAGCTGCTTTCGAATTGCAGAATCCCTTCGAAAGCACAGCGCCTTGCAGCAAGGCCCCAGGTTACTGAGCAGACCTGCTCTCTCTTCTTTCCGTAGAAGAGCAGCCATGTTCAAGGCCCCCAGCTCATGTTCAAAAAGGTTTTCTGCATCTAGAAAGAATTGATATTTGCAGAGATCAACATATACATTTGGTATCTTTGAACAGCAATAGACAGTAATCTGAAATCCCTTGCTTCAGCACCGCAAAGCAATATTGAGACAGCAATCACCAAGAGGCCTAAAAAGTCAAGTGACAGCTCTGGAAGAGAAGAGAGGGTATTATTTATGGTCAGACCATTGTTTTCCTTTCACAGCCTGTAAGCTAGTTCTTCTCACCAAAACATTCTACCCTGCTTCCAACTAGCACACATGCATGACAAAATGTGTTTACTATTAACATTAACCAAAAAGTGGTCTAAGTTTTACTTCTCTGCAAGACATCAGATGACTGTACCAGTGTCAACTCAAGGTTAGTAGAGCTATGTACAAGTGAAATACTACTGCGTAGATTAATTCTTTTTTCCATGGTGAATGTAACTGTAAAATAAATAAATGCTAATGAACTACCTCCAACTACCAGCTCAGGCAATGCCCTTCTTAATAGTGCTCAACGTGACAGGATTGGTCCTTTAATACATTTATAAGAAGAAACAGTGGGCAGCTACAATATTGTAACCACCTTAACAAAAGATGGAGTCTTGTTCTGTGACATGTGTTTCTGTGAAACACAGGTGTAGACAAAAGGGTGTGTGTGGCTGGGCCACAGGTGATTTATAACCCTTTTACAATAAAAAGGAAGATTATAATATAATTTTAAGAAAAAAAAAGGTAAGGTATGTAGCTAAGTCAAATCCTGCTACCTCTATAAAGTAAACCACGGGGTACATAGCACAGAATCTAACACCTCACTGAAGACATCACCTAACTTGGGAAAAGGAGAGCTGCTAAAAGTAAAGACTGCTACATCAGTATGATATCATGCACAAAGAACAGGACAAAGATTTTAAACAAGGGGAAATGAAATACATTACTCCAAATCAAGGGCAGGTTGAAAAGTCATCAAACCACCTCAGTGGACAATTGACGACAACTGACGAGGCACAAAAAGGCCACTTCAGAGGTAAAACTGACAGCTTGCAGAGTCTGCTGAGGTGCCAGATGCTTAGCATATCTGACAAGTAAGCATGTCCATATCCTTAGAGGAAACAGCTGTATATAATAGAGGGCAAGTCAGCTGTAAATCTCAATTCCATCACATACTACAGATTTCTGTTCCAAATAAAACCCCAAAACCAACCAACTAAAAAACAATCCCTGAAATGAGCTACAATATTCCTTTTTTCTGCAGTTCAGAAGCATTACCGGAAACTTTTCATCCACAATATAAACTACAAAGAGAACATCTAACTCAGGAATAAACCAGGGAAACAAATGAGATCACTGTGAAGAAGTCCAAAGTGAAAACATGTTTTCACTACAGTTCACACTGAGTATCTGGCTTAAATATGTTCACTTTTCAGGGCACCCCATTTGTGCCTTTATCTAGAACTTACTCGCTGTGGCTGCGCAATCACCGTGCAAGAAACCTGCACCTAGCAGATTACAGAGGAAACGCATCCACTTGAAAGACTACTGGCAGTTCCACATGTAGCAACTTTGGTGTTTGAGAGAATGCACACACCAAAGTGAAATCAGAGAAGCACTTCAATTTCCTGTCCTCTCAAAGCAAAGTCCTGCTGAATCTCAGCACACTTAAGAGAGCCCAGACGCAGTGCTGGAGAGCATCCTATTATCACCGTGCGCTGCTGGGGTTATTTTGAGTACCGTTTTAAGTAGCCAGGTGAAGTGATTCTGCCCTGCAGTCCCCATTGCAAGGACTCCCTGGTAAGAGGTATTGAGGCATACAGCAAAATTAAAGCTTACATGAAGAGAGACTGTTGATATCACACAATTTACAAAACTTAGGAAGACTCAATAGTGTATAAATTACACAGGTTATGTGAATTTGCAAGTGTAAGAGCTGAGATTTATTTTAGCTAATACTGCATAGAAAGAGCAGCAAATATTGCAGTGAGGCATTTACAATACTTACTAACATCAAGTACACACCTCAAATTATATTACCTATGATGCATTACAAATGTTTGCATTTAATTTGGCTTTTTAAAAAGGCAGAAGCAGTAGCAAGAGCCCATGATTAATAGCTATACAATTTAAATGGCTCATGCAAGCAGTGGCTGGAGATTAACAGAGCTGAGAGAAGCAAGTTTGGATGTTTTTCCCCTCTCCACTTATCTGAGACTGCAAGTTTAACAAGACAACTGCATAAAGAATAATATTGCAGAGGATTTAAAAATATTGTTTCAAATTAAGAACTAGAATTTACAGACAAACATCTGCTATTCCCTAAAATCAGGGGCTAACGAGAAACTATTATTTACAAGCCATAATTTTCTCACATTTAGATTCTGCAATAATTTGCATAGATATATTGTAGAGAACAAATATTTCCAAGTCCTAAAAAACCCAATTCTAGCATGTAAGTTGTTCCAAGCATTTCAACTGGCTTCTGGGGCATCAAAGAGAAAAAAAATCAGTATTCTCTGTCATGCAAAAGTCCTGCTTACACTGCAGAACTGTAGTAAACAGCACTGGTAGAGTTCATGCCCATCTCATATATCACACATGTCTCAGGCACAGACTTTGTCCAAATGCCAGACCTCTGTATTATTTAATTTCCCACTTCTAGCACAGCCATGATAGACCAATTTCACTTAGCTCCTTCAGTCTGACCCCGAAACTCCTATCTATGCATTATGTAGAGGATTCTTAAAAGCAAAATCAGAGGCCCTTCAGGGGAAATGAGAAACATTCTTTTTTTCTCACAATGTTATTGCTAATTCAACACAGAAGATATTCTGCACTCAAAAAAAAATGCTGACACATTTAAGGCTAGGAATGCACAAACAGTCTCACAAAAAGAACACTCCACTAGGATGAGGAATTTTGTTTAAGCTATTACTCAAGACCTCCTCATCACTGCTGGATTAAAACACTAATTTCATTGACATGCAGCTCTATTACATTCCTGTCACCTTCGTATAACACTCATTATACACTTTCTATGGTCTTGAAACCTAAAATAATGAAATAATGCACATTCCATAAGGAATTTCACAAAAGACAGTGTAATCCTTGTAGGAACAATTACCTTTAGGCTTTTCTAAAACTCTCTGGCAAGTCTCTTTAATTTTGGTGAAGAGTTCTGGTCCTGCCAACCGCTTGGAAATGCCAACTCTCAACATAACAGCACCTGGTGTGAATTTTAGGAGTGCAGCTCCAGGTTCCCGTGGTTCTTTTGGCTGCTTTGGCATAAGACTGGACCAATCTACATCTATTACATCCACAGGATCTGCAAAGCGATTCACAGAGAGGAAGTTACCATATCATTGTCATCCCATACCATGACTGACTCACTTCACATGCTATGTACATCCCTGTCTCCTAAAAATCAGTATCTATCAGGTGACTATTGTTCAGCACAAAGCCAGATTCGTGGACACTTTGGGTAAGAACATCAATCAGATTGGTGGAAAAAAGGCTTTTAAAAAATCCCAAACCTCCTAATCCTCTGCTTCATTTTCATTGCAACCCCTCTGAGAAAGGCAGCTTGGACCCTGCTCAGCCAGCAGATTTGGACACATCACACATTCACAAAAGCCACAGTACAACTAAATGTATTTTGACAGTTCCAAATTAAATGCTTGAAACTCTGGCATTTCCACTCTGGATGTTGGAATTTTTTGTTTTCAAAGGGAATACATACTATTTATGGAAAAAACACACAACTGTGTTTGCCTAGTGTGCCTATTACAGAAAATATCAACACTGATCATACAGCCCAGATGACCCAGCTGAACTTGATGATGAGTAGAACAGTCCATGCTTCCCAGGGCATTTATGAAGCATTCAGGTACAGATAAAAACATTTGTTCATAAAAATACCAGTTCCAAAAAATGATCAAAACCAAATGGGATTAAGGAAAACAAGTTAACAACCCAAAAAAGCTTACTCTTCTAACTATATAAAACAAGACAAATGTGACTTCACAATACAGCTCCCAGTACTCTTTACTTACCTCTGCACTTCTCAAACTTAGCTATTACAGAACAAGAAACACTGAAGAGCAAACAAACTGCATTCTTAAATCAGAAATATCATCAACATCACAACAGCACTACAGGCAAACTGATCAAACCTTGAATGCAAATAATGATAAAGGAGTTTTGTTATACTTTTACCAGGCATCTTCTCATCCTCCTGTTGATCTTCACGTTTTTCAGCATCACCTGCCAGAATTTCATCCAGTTCATCATCACTGATTGGCTCATATTCTCCAGCACCAGAGCCCAGTGATTGTACATCATCGATCTTTGCTTCATCTTCTCCTCCTATAGAGACAGATACGTACTGCAGCTTTAAAGCAATCAGTCTTGTTTCCTAAACATACTTTAAGCAGCTTGAAAACAAAGAAGTTCAGCAAATGAAATGGTTAATTTTCACGGACAAGTATATTCAATCTGAAAACAGGCACTGACACATGGAAACAGAGATACTATTTCTTTCCTAAACAGTGCTTCAGTTTGCATTTCACACCTCTTGGTCATTTTTCCAGGGGCAGTATTGGTTATACTGCACACAGAAAGCCATATCCAGAAGAAACATAAGTATATTAGCTGTTGTGTAGCTAATAAATCTTAAGTTAGCAGAATAAGGTCTTTCAGCTGGTTTTGTACATGAACCCAAACTCAGGGTTCAGTGTAAAGAAGTAACAAAATTCCAAAATACAGAAAGGTGCAAGATATCCTTAAAGAAGCAATTATTCAGTTTTAGAGTCTGCAGAAGCCACACTAAGAGCTCTTAGAAAACCATATCAAAGTTATTCAGGTGTTCTTACACTTTATCCATCTGGACACTATATGCACATACAAATATGTGTGCTGTATGTGTAAATATGTTCCTTAAAACTTGCAACACATGGCACTCTAAGGTTGCATCTTGCAGTTCATGAAAGGACTATATGAAGGTCTTCTCTCACCTCTGAAACTATTAAGATCTCATTCAAGCATTCAGAAATCCTACTGCTCAAAACTCATACTCTCTTAGGGCTCTCCAGCATGATACTTGGAATAAGTTTTGCCATGCAAACTAGACAGAATTTAGAAGGGTTCTCCCCTATGGGCTATTATCTCCAGCTCCTTGAGCCAAAAGGGAAACTGTCTTGTCAACTAACCTAAAAGTCAGCATGGAAAAGGCAAAGGAAAAACATGCTAGCAGAGTGTAAACTGACCACTTAAACCTCCTGGTAGTACTTCAGAGGAAGATTAACGATCTCAGGCATTATTTAATACCACTCCAATACAAACACAGTAAGGTTCAAGGTACTACAATAATTTAATGACTGTACCATCTCAGTGTTAGACCACTCTACAGTAATTTGTTCAAGTAAATATCAGATACCTCCTCCTTTTCACCAGATTTGGAAACTTTATCTAGTCTTATAAACAAGTTTTTTTCCTTATTAGAAGGAAAGTAGAGAAATCTGTACCAGATTTAATTTTGTGTCCTATAATTTAAAATATTAAACACCTGTATGGATCTGTCTTTTGCCTCCATTCTGATCTTCCAGATCAGCTCAGAGCCAGGCTCTTCTTGGTGATGCCTAAAGACTGACTAGGGAAGTTGAGGCACAGGAAGTTTCATGTAAACATAGGGAGGAATTTTTTCACCGTGAGGGTGACAGAACAATAGAACAGGTTGCCCAGGGGAGCTGTGGAGGCTCCCTCTCTGGAGTTATCCAAGACCTGTCTGGATGCATTCCTGTGTGATCTTGCTCTGACAGGGAGGTTGGACTGGATGATCTTTCGAGGCTCCTTCCAGCCCCTAACCTTCTGTAATTCTGTGATACCAGATACACTGGCTTACCATAACTATGTGCTTGGAGAGCACAAATCAACCATTAAACAAAATTACTGTATGAAGCAATCAAAAATAATAATCCACAGTCCTCAATAGATGATTAAACTTTCTCCATTTTGAATTTCAACACAAAGTTTGATAATTTCTAGATTAGAATCTTATTACTCCCTTCCTTGCATTTTTACATAAATTACTTTTATATTAAGAAAGATATAGAGATGTATGAATTCTGAATTAAAACCATGACATGCAAGGTAAACAGGAGTAATGAAAGATAATCAAGTACACTAAAAAATCATACACATGCTATATATTATTTCATAAAATGGAATGCCATCTATTCTACTCCTAAATAGACCACAACTTCCTACATATGGTAATTTCCAGAGAATTTAGAACAAAGCTTTTGAGAAAAACACACAAAAAAATACACATTAAAACACAAAAAGTCTGCTGAAAGGTTAAATCTAAGAACACATTTAACATTCAGAGCCTATTCAGTTATAAGTGCCTTCTTGGAAAGATGTAAGGTACCTAGGAATAGCCTTTCACAAACTCTTTTCTGAAGTGAAAATGTTGTACTCTCAGACCTATTGCACCTTGCTTTCATCTACCTTAAAAATCACTGAACTCTGTCCACTACAGCAAGACAGAGTTCCATGCTCAAACTCCTGGCAAGCACTTCCACTCCACTGATAATCTCCCTAAATGGAATTTTCTCAATTGCATAAGCCAATCCTCATAACCACTTTGCAAGTAATCAGGTAGAAGATATAAGTAATAAATATTCCTCATCATGCTCTCCAGACATTTGATTTAATTGCTCAAATTTACAAGGAACACTACACATAATTCTTACTAAGAATGCAAATAGGATGAGACAATGCCTTGTTATCTTACATGAAACTACAAAAGCTTAATTAGTTTCTCTTTCTGCTACTGAACACTGTGGATGTCAGGCCTTACTATCCCAAACAGCCAAAAATTCCAAATCTTACCATTTCTTTTTTCCTCTCAACAATCCTCTCCTGTAATCATCAAGAAAACCCCAATTTACTGAACCTAACTGTAACATAACATCACTTCCTCTAGATTCAGACTCTTGCTTCTTTTACATTGTTAGAAGTCCTTCCCAAACTCCCCATCTATGCAAAGCTCCAACCATTTCATCCATGTGAGATGTCAAGAGAGTTTGTCAGGTTTTGCCCCATAGGAACTTTATTTATTAATCCTAAGTATATTTTCCCTATTACTATTAGGGCAAGTAAACTGACACTGCATTTAATAAGATTGCCTAAGGAATATAAGCTTTGGACTATTGTGGCAAGCCATATGTATGTTTCACCTAACAAATGAGACAATCATTTCTGTGGTAATTGGGCTCTGTAAGAAAAAAGCCCCAAAGAACAGTTCCAAGTAAACACTAACTTCTCCCCCTTTCACATTACTTGTCACTTGCAAATGAAGAAATAGATCTTACAATGACATTACAAGGTAAGCAAACGCTGTTGTTATTCTTTAGCAAACTGTCTATCCAGAAAAGGCACAGTTTGGTGAAATGATGCCTTGGATCATTTATGCTTCTTTAGAAATTAACAAGTAATGCTACATGATTAACACTAACGAAGATGCTCATCAGATTTCACTCTTACTGTGTCTGCTTCCACAGTAGAGAAATTGAAGCCTATAAGCCTTTCAGTAGAAAACTGTTTTAATATAGCTGAGTTCAGTATTATGATAAAAGAGAAAGAATGAAGTATTTGTCGGTCCAGATTCTGGCCCAGAATATCTCACCTTCTAAACTCTCTACCTTTTCAGCCTCATTTCCATCTTCAAAACCTTGTAACGGTCCTACATCTTTGTCTGTCCTTTCCTTCTCTGAAGCTGCTGAATCCCGACAAGCACCATCAAATTCCTTTTCGTGATCCCTGTCCAGTTTCGTTTCACTGTGTTTTGTTGATTCTTTCTGAGAGGAAATGTCAAGAGTTCTCTCTCTCTCTCTCTCTCTTTCTCTTTCAGCAGGATCAGGTAATTGTCTGTTTCTCTCTCTGTCCAGCTCTCGTCTTTTCTCTCTCTCCCTCTCTCGTTCTCGGAGTCTCTCTCGTTCCCTGCTCCTTGGCCAGTCTTTGTCAACATCTCGGTCCCAGTCTCTCTGTCTTCCCTCTCTCCTGTCTCTCTCTCGTTCTCGATCATGTTCATGTCGATCTCGCTCTTGAAGCCTTTCCCTGCTATCAAAGGACCCAGATCTTGAATGGACCTGACGATCAGATTCAGGAGAACTTCTTCTTGAACTGTGGCTTCTTGAATCTTGACGATCTGCATAAAACATTTTAAACATATGCATGACTACAACACATAAATGTAAAACCTTTTTACTACACCAAAGCATTTTAAAGATCCAGGTGTGAAAATGTACTTCTCAAAACCATCATCTTCAAACTGATAATGACTTCACATTGCCTACAGATTCAACCTCACTGAAAAACAAAGAATTTCTTCCACTCCCCCCCCAGAAAAAAAGATGTTCAGTGGCTACTTTCTACTAAGACAGAAGCCAACTTGAAGATACATAATTTTAATTCAGAAAAATAAAAAATGGAATCACCTCAAAGTTTTCAAAACATGTCTTCTAACAGCTAGGAATGGCTTGGCTAGCAAATGATAAATTCAGGCATGTAGCCATGAGAAGAACAGAGAGCCCAAGTGTTTTACAAGGATAGTATTTTCCTAGGTGCTGTTTAGATGGAGAAACATCTTATGCCTTCTTTTCCCCTCTCAAACCAGGAACTACACAAAGTAAGTCAGTTGTGACTATTTTGAATTGCAAAGTTTATTTCTAGAAGTACACCTAGCAGGATTCACCTCACTGAAAAGTTTATTTCTAGAAGTACACCTAGCAGGATTCACCTCACTGAAAAGTTTATTTCTAGAAGTACACCTAGCAGGATTCACCTCACTGAAAAGTTTATTTCTAGAAGTACATCTAGCAGAATTCACCTCACTGAAAAGTTTATTTCTAGAAGTACACCTAGCAGGATTCACCCCACTGAAAAGTTTATTTCTAGAAGTACACCTAGCAGGATTCACCTCACTGAAAAGTTTATTTCTAGAAGTACACCTAGCAGGATTCACCTCACTGAAAACAGCCCCTGAGATAAGACATCTCTCTCCCAAACAGACATTTTCATTTTGCACAGATTTCAGAAGATTGGTATCGAAATCAGTGTTCAGTATGTCATGGGGACCTACAAGAAAGCTGGCAAGGGACTTTTTAGGGTGTTGAGTAGTGTTAGGACTGGGGAAATGAAGCAAAACTAGAAGTGGGTAGATTCAGATTGAGTGTTAGAAAAAAGTTCTTCACCACAAGGGTGGCGAGACACTGGAAGAAGTTGCCCAGGAAGGCAGTAAAAGCTCCATCCTCAAAAGTTTTTAAGGCCAGGACGGATGGAACTCCGAGCATCCTGATCTGGTGTGAGACTTCCTCAGTGTTCTCTTAGCACAGACATTTTCTCTTTCTAGAAGTCTTTTTTTTTTTGTTCTCCAAATTGTTTTATTCTTAAGACAGCGTGAACTGAACCTGACTGTATGTTTTGGTGTAAACAACGTGGTAATCCTGTCTGCTGAAGATCAGCTCTCCAAATATGATAACTACCTGCAGGATTCTTAACTCACGCTGTTTTTACAGTGGGTGGCAGGAAACTCCTGCCTTTCTTTTCACATCAATTACAAATGAAAAGTGCATAGCCAGGTGAGAATGGCTTCAGATTCCTATCTTTGCATTCTTATAGAAAATCATAGGTCAGTCTCATTAACATGTATCTTACTACCTGAAGAGGTGCTGCGACTTGGTTCCCCTCTTTTCAGCTGATCGATCCTGGACTTTCTTTCCCCAGTGATTTCCAAGCTTTTCTTCTCTCTCTCCCTGTCCCTATCTCTGTCTCTTGAGCTACTGTGCAGGATCCTCTTCCGCCCAGTCTGGTCATCTCCACTGCGATGAGCTGACTCGTTGGAAGGGGATCTAAGCCTGCTTGAAGCATGGCTCCGATTGCTACCAAGGCTGCTGCTGCGCTTCTGATCCAGAGGTTTACGGTGTGGTCCATCTTCTATAGTAACATGAGGGGTTTCCACTTTTTCTCCCCTTGTCCTGTGACTTTTCCTACGGGAATCCTCAGTGGTTCTTTCTGGAACAACAGTGTCACTGCGTTCAGGAACATCTTCATCTGACCAGTCACTAAATGTTGTATCTTCTCTTTTTTGGGGGACTTCCACCACAGATTTCTCGGGAGGCGCTTCCACTAATTCTTCTTTTGTCACAGGAGGGGTTCTTGGACCCTTCTTCTTCTTATGATGCGGAACAATTTCTTCATCAGAAACTTCAGAATCACCCCTCGATCTCTTCCGCTTTTTCTCTACGCTCTTCTTCTTCTGCCCCTTCTTGGGTGAGAAGACCTGACTTTCCTCAGTGGTCGGCTCATTGGCATACCTTTCCACCCCACTGTCATCATCTTTCTTCTTCTTTGTGGCCTTTTTCTGTACCTTAGACTTCTTCTTGCTGTCATCGTGCATTCTATCAGAAGCATCTCTTTCTTCAGAGGGACGGTGTCCAAGACTTTCCTGAGCCCTAGATCGTGAACTTTCTGAAGCATCTGTTTGGTCTCTTTGCTTATCTGCTGAAGAAATCCTCTCTTTGAACTCTGCTTCCTCATAACGTCGGGAGCTCTCCTTTCTGTCTGACTTTCGGTCGTCTTCTTTCCAGCGACTCTGTCGCTCTTCTGCAGCATGAGAGGGGCTCAGTGACCGAGATTCCTGCGGCCGCACAACTTGGCTCAGAAGTCTGTGCTTATCATCTGCAAAATGGGAAAAAGGATATACTTGTGTTGTTTAGGAAGCAGAACATGTGAGCATCTTATGCAGGCCAAAAAGCATCAATTAAAATACATAATCCATTATCTCAGTTACAGTTCTTAAGCTTTATTCCTGTTTTGTAACTGCTGCAGCACCTTAAACAACAGATGTGGAAGTCACTATCACCTGACAGCTATAATACACTGTGACAAAATTAAGATAAAAGGCAAATAAGATGATGAAAAACAGGCTTGTTCAAAAATAAGGGGAGGACACCTAAAAACTTTCCCCGTGTTTTCCCTATTTAATACTGCCAGTTATGTTCCTTAGACAGAGGATCCACCTACAGAGATAATCCATTCCTACTTACTCTTATCTTCTCCACTGTTGTAAGCGTCGCTATCAGGAGAGTGCTCGCGGCGACGCTTGGGTGACTGACGAGGACTGGGACTGCTTTCATTTCTGTGACGCTTCCTGCAAAAGAAATAGGTGTAGTCAAACTCCTTCAACCTTCTTTACAGAAAACATTTAGTGACTGAGTTCATCACCAATACAATCCCTAAAGTTTAAGCACCTTGTATAGAAGACAACGTATCAAAGAATGTCAGAAAGTTGTTACTCCAAAACTGCCAGTGTGATCAGTTTTCTGACCACACTCTAAGATACCTTAAACTCAAACATTTAAGACAACCTTTTTAGCAAAACTGTATGAAAGACCATCAAGAGAAACTTTTCCCTGTGACAATGACCTTTGTAGTGAGCTGACCTCAGGTGGCATCTAAGCCCTCACTTATATATGATTGCTTACTTCTCCCCATATAAGATGATTTACAGGAATTCACAGTTCTCTCAGAGAAAGGATACCAATTATTTCCAAGAAAGCAGCCATTCAGAGCAGTGTTGGTTTACTTATTGACTGAATGAGAATTTTATTGAACAAAATGAAAAAAAGAAAGAAAACTCAGTGCTATACATTGAAAGGAAGCACTGCACATTTACTGAAGGGGGACTACAGGAAGGCTGAGGAGGGACTATTTACAAGGTCTTGTAATGACAGGATGAGGAGTAATGGGTTTAAACTGGCAGAGGGGAGATTCAATCTAAATGTTAGGAAGAAGTTCTTTACAGTGAAGGTGGTGAGACACTGGAACAGGTTGCCCAGGGAGACTATGTAGGCTCCATTCCTGGAGGTGTACAAAGCCAGGCTGGATGAGGCCTTGAGCGACCTGTTCTAGTGGGAAGTGTCCCTGCCTATGGTGGAGGCTTGGAACTAGATGATCTTTGATGTCGCTTCCCATGACTCTACTCAGAATATTGTTCACACCTTCACTGGCAGTGTTCTGGTACCGAAAATTTAGTAGTGCAATGAGTTAAGTCATGAACACTGATCTAGTGAGCTTTCTAGGCTTCTAAATATGCCACTGTCTGCTATTATGTTTCAAATAATGTCTGCGTTATTAAAGGCAAGGACATGGTATAATTTTCCCTTCTAAGTATATTACGTCTTGAGTAGTTCCATGACTCTGCACTAATAAAGAATTGAATTAACTTCATCAGCATAGCACTGATTTTGGAGCCACCAGTATGTGCCACACAGATGCAGGGAAGACCTGGCTCCAGACCAGGCTTCTTCATAAAGGGTATCCTCCTTCTTATCATAGAATTGCAGAATGGTCCAGGCCAGAAGGGAGCTCCAGAGGTCATCTAGTCCAGTCCCCCTGCAGTCAGCAGGGACATCCCACAGACCCCATCACCCAGGGCCCCATCAAGCGTCACCTTGAATGTCTCCAGGGAAAGGGTCCTCTGCTTACTAACTGACTGAAATCAGCAATAATAGATTGCCTCTTTTTTTGTCCCACTTTTCTCAAACACACTCACTTGGATTTTCTCTCCTCATGGACATCTCTTGAGCTTCTTTCTTCTCGGATGTCTTCCCTCTTATCCCTGCGGTCTTCCCTGCCTTTATCTTTGTCATCCCAGTCTCTCTGGCGGTCTCTTTCCTTATCCCTGTCTCGGCCCCTCTCTCTTTCTCGTTCTCGTTCCCGATCTCTCTCTCGCTCTCGCTCCCTTTCTCGCTCCTCCCGCTCTCGTTCTCGCTCCTTCTCCCTCTCCCTCTCCCTCTCTCGTTCTCTTTCTCTGTCATGGTCCCTGTCTCGGTCGCGATCCCGGTCCCTGTCTTTGTCCCGCTCTCTCTCCCTCTCCCGTTCCCGAGCACGATCTCGTTCCAGCTCTCTTTCCTTTTCCCTTTCTCTTTCACGGTCTCTTTCCCTTTCCCTCTCTCGGTCTCTCTCCCTTTCTCTTTCTCTCTCTCGGGCCCGTTCATCTCTCCTATCATCAGACCGATCTACCCTTCGCTCTTCTCTTCTTTCGTCCCTCTCGAGGTCATCACTTCGTCCCTGGTGTCGTACTGGTGAGCTTGCTCTCTGATCTGTGAAGAGGAGCAGGTTTGATTACCAAGTGCTGAAGGGACACACACACTACTTCCACTACAATAATAAATAACCAGGAGCTTTTGCTTTTATAATTTAGATATGGGCTGCAATTAAACCGAAAACATCTCCCTAAAGAAACTCGGGACATTCTCTTTGTGGATGAATAAAAACAAAGCAGCACTAAGCCTCAAAGTTCTTTCAATACTTAGGGAGCAGGCTTTCCTTATTTTAACAGATGTTAGGACAAGCATTTTATTTACTATCAGATCTTTCTGAATGGCTTCAAAACGTAATTATGCACCTCACAGCCTAGCTGTTACTATTACATTACTCAATGATTCACAAGCGCAAGAAGCCCTAAATGACACATTCACATGCAGTGTTGAGATTTCTGTAAGAAAATTTCACTTCCCTAACCTGTTAGAGAGTCACAGGCTCTACAAGAACTCGAAGTACTTAAAATACATAGTAAAAGCTGCCCAGGAAGGTTGTGGATACCTCTTCCTTGGAGGTGTTCAAGGTCAGGCTGGATGAGGCCTTGAGCAACCTCCTGTAGTGGAAGATGTCCCTTCTCATGGCAGAGGAGTTGCAACTACATGCATTTTAAGGTCCTTTCCAATCCAAACAATTTTATCCATCTACGAATCCCTACACAGAAATACACCACCGAGGGAGAGGCAATGATGCGATAGGGGAAGCAGAACTGCTGGAAGGTTTCACATGTACTCAGTAGTGCCTTACAGTGTAGAGTCTCACAGTTGTAGAAGTTGAGTTTTTCACTGTTCAGCCAGTGACTTCTTCAGGGAGAAAACTAATCTTAGGTAGAAAATCACTGATTTAGAAGAACAGTGAAACCTGATTTATCTAATGGTATTTACTCTCCACAGACTTAGCTGCATTTTGTCAATTATACTCCAGATATATTTTTGATAATTTCAAAACAATTTCTATGCTGCTGCTGTTTTTTGTAGTATTTGAATTGATAAAACAGAATTTCCACAGTATATATTAAAAGCACTATACAGGAAAGCAAAAAATAGGGTTGGTATTTCTTGGTCCACTACTCTGTGGCTAGGGACTGCACTTTGCTGCAAATTGAGACAATGTTCATGAGGAGTGAGTAGGCAGAGTCTTAACAGGACCAAATCAATAAAACATGAATTTCCATCAGTTTAATCAATTTTTTGTCTCTGAGTGAATTAACAATGACTTAATGCTCCCCTGCCACCAGGTAAAATTAAAAGCACACGAGTGACATTTCTGCCATGGATGTAACACTTCTTTTTTAAAGGGTAAATCATCAATTCATGACCAGCAGAGTCTTTTAGTGGTGCCTCTAACATTGTTTAACTGTGCATATTAAGTACTAGGTTTTATACAGAAGTTCTTTAACTCCTATTTGCTATATCAGTTTAGTCACAAAACATCCACAGGAAAGTCTCCCATGAGTCTAAGACACCTCCATTATTTTGATAAATGCCCAGAACAAGCACTTCTAATGTGACTTTATTTTTTGAAGTGCTGTTTCCCCAGTTGTTTGGATCACCTACATGTTTGCCTGAGCGGAATAACGACAGCTCACAAGCTCACACTTTAAAGAAAAGATTCCTTAGATATTACAGAACTAAATACCAGCCAAAATCTATCTTGATATTTCTCTGAATTACAAGAAGAGGTCTAATTATGGAAACTATGTCTTGAATTCATCTCTGAGGAGGATTTACTACTACAAAAAGTGATTTCATTTTTTAAGTCAAAAAAACCCAACAAATCTCAGCTCCATTCAAGCTCTTTATGTTTTCCTCCTGCAAAATAAAACACCATCCATTCAAAGTAACTTCAATTCTGGAGATTTATTTTCTTGCAGTGACACATTTTAACTTCTAATGATTTTTGAGAGACTTTTTTGTTTATTGTAGTTCAGGTTTCTTTTCAATTATTAATAAATCCAGGATTTACTGATGGTGGGGAGGCAGAAGAGATGAAAGCTAGCCTGCAAAAGGTAACCCCCAGACAAAGGCTGCAAGATTCTTCAGCTGACAAGAAAGAAGGATGTCTAGATAGAAGAGGGAGAATCTAAAGCAAAATCCTTCCCAAGAACAAGCAGCAGATACACTTTAAATGTGCCACAAAGCATCTTTTGAAGTAGGATATAAACTATTCCTTTGAAAAACTCAACTTAAACAATAGCTGGAGTGTTATCTGTCACTTTTTTTTCCTCTCTTGAGTTTTGGTTTGGAAAACACTGAAATTGTGTATCTATTTTTCACAGTTCCTTCTTTCATTTCCATACTATTTTCATTTCCCAGACTCTTCCTCTTCTCTTATTTGCTATACCATACAAATAACTTTCAGAGTGAAAGATGGAACTAACTTCCTTAGAGGAAACACAGTACACGTAGAGGTGCAGGAAAGCGGTATCTTGCATACTAGGGCTAAAAGAACAGCCTTGTCTACTCCTTCCATCATCACTGTATACCAACACTTTTTAGCCAGTTATTGTTGACCACAGCAAAGTATACATCACTATTAAATTCCTTAGGCCACCTTCAAAACACACTCGAGTAATTTACAGTGGAAAGCTACAATTCTTCTACGCCAACAGAATCAGTAATGAAATGCAATCGTGACCCTAAGCTTCAATGTGTATGTACATGAAGCAGAAGAGGTGACAGGAGGAAAACGTGTTTTACAGTGAAGTTTTACAAGGAAATCTCTTGAAGTTTAGCTTGTTTGAAGACTGGATGAATAAAAGCAGAAGGTGTCAAATCTATCCACAGAGAGGGAATCCACAGAATTCATGCTGCCAATGACATATCTTACTACATCTAGAACAGTCCTGGCGTCAGTGCATGGGGAGTCACATGAGTTATTTACAGATTAGTCATGTGAGGATGGAATAAAGAAGAAAAAGGAGACAGGAACATATGGATTCACACATGAACATTTTTCACACAGATATATAGTCAAATACCTCTTTCTCTGTTGTCACGCCTGTCCCGATCACTGTGTCTTCTTTCAAAAGAGGAATCCCTTGCTTGTTCTCGACTGTCATAGCGATCCCGATCAGGGTAGCTACTCCTTGACTCCCAGCTGTCGTGGTAGTTTCCACTGCTGTGACTATCAACCTGGGATCCTCTGGTTCCCCGACTTCCTAATAGAGATGTATCAATACAAAAAATGAGCTTCCACATGCAGGGAGATCCACTGATACTTTACATCAGCTAAGGTAGTAACTTTTAATAAACTTGAATTAACTGTTCATGGAAACAGAATTTGCAGTGTCAAACTCTACTTAATCAACAACTCAAATTTTACATGTTTTAATTGTAAAGTTATTTTCAAACTGAAATCTCTAGGCTTTCTCAATCACCTTCCACTGGTCAGAGCATGAGTTCTCCTGACTAGAAATACAACAGTTCAAAAGCCACTTCACAGCTGCTCTGAGCAGCAGGTGAGCTTTTAGACAGCATAGCAGGAATAAGCAGAGAAAGTAGAGGTGATTTTTCCTGTAAAATTTGTATGGCATTTCCCCAGTGAAAAGTCACAACATGTCTGAAGAAAGCCAAATTTTCTTTACTACAGATGATTAAAAAGCTGTTAAGTGAAGCTGTTCCAGAAAGTGCATCAGACTTTCACATCAGCAAAAAAAGTAGAAGCACATCAGCATTCCAGAAAGTGCATCAGACTTTCACCTTTTCAAAGAAGGTAGAAATGCCAATGGGTTTGGTTGGTCAATCAAGAAGGAACAGGATGGTGTCATGGTGGGGAGAGGTAAATGGGTGTGAAAGACAGTTTTCAAGCAGCTAAGACCTGCAGCTGGTTTCAAAAGAACCTGCTTTGAGATATGCTGCCTCCTAAAACATGCTCCACTATACATCAGCCTCTTATTTGTGTTTGTAGACCATGGGAAAACCTAGAGCTGCAGAGACATTACACAGAGTGCTACAAGGGTTACAGTTTAGTTTTAGATGGAATGGCAGAATACTGATGTTATGCCATCCTAATGAATAGAGAATACAGAAATGTTACACATTTAAACAACTATTCTAATTAAATTGCAGTAGAACTGAACCGTTTTAAAAGCATGAATTATTTGACAGCACTCCCACATCAAATAATAAACAAGATAGTATGAATTTCTCAATGATTAGTAATACCCTTGTCAGATAATTCTGGACCTCTGCCTCGACTTCTGCCAGTTCTATCACTTCTGCTTTCATTTCTGGAGTCACTTCTGGAGTCATTCCTTGTTTCAGCACGAGAGCTCTCTTCTCTGCCATGGGATCTTCCATAGCTGCGGGAGTCGTCCTGATATTGGTCATCCTTTTTATGGGCATCACGACTCTCCCTGTCTCTGTAGTCATGGGAATCTCGTGTGGAGCGCGAGTCTCTCTGATCACGACTATCTTTTGTGTCCCTGCTATAATCCCTTGTATCTCTGGAGTCTCGAGTGTCTCTGGATTCCCTTGGCTCCCTCCGATCTCTGTTGTCTCTTGTCTCTCGACGATCTCTTCCATCACGAGACTCTCTGTCATCTCTATGATCTCTGGAGGTACTCTGCTCCTGGTCATAATCACGATCATCTCTTGATTCTCTTTCTTTTTCCCTTTTCCCTCTGGTTTCTGTAAAATGGTTAAAAGAATATCTAGCTTAATCAGAGCAAACAAAAATGTAGTACACAAACCACATGAAAATAATAAAATAATAAAAATTAATATGTGAGTAAGAGAAGATTATGTTGGGTATCCACCAACACTTCCAGTAAGCTTTAAAGATTCTTTTGTGAACTGGAATCTGTTATTTACAAGTATTTATCTGTTCAAAAGATAAGTGAGCCTAATACATGTCAAAGGTAGGATCGGTTTCCCTCCAATGACAGATTCCATTTTTTCTCTCCAGGCATATGTATTTTCAGGAAAGCTGTACTACACTTAGACTATTTACTTCTAAGATCTCAGTGCCCTGTCAAAGTCTTTACTATAGTTTAAAAAAATTATTAAGTTCCTATCACTGCTACAGACAGTTTAAATAAAGCTGACATACGTATTCTTTACAATCTGTCTCAAGAGAAACAGCATGCCTGCTCATCACAAATTGCTAAACTAGCTTTGCAGATTTCCAGAGGGAAAGGCTGCTTCTCTACACACACCTCACTTCATGTCAATTAACCAACAGAGCAATCAGCCAGGACAGGATTTGGGCATGTCACAGAGAAGAACAGTAGTTCTTACAAGTACCACGCTATCATTCAGCGGATCCACTAGTATATGAAGATTACCTATCTGCTGCTTCTCTACACACACCTCACTTAATGTCAATTAACCAACAGAGCAATCAGCCAGGACAGCATTTGGGCATGTCACAGAGAAGAATAGTAGTTCTTACAAGTACCACGCTATCATTCAGCGGATCCACTAGTATACGAAGGTTACCTATCTATTGACATGACCACCACACAAGAATTGCACCTCGAGAGATGCCTACGGGATCTTTACAGTCAGCTCAACCTACATAATGGGTTTGCATCTGTTAAGTCTTGAGAAGAGAAGGCTGAGAGTGGATCTTCTTGTCTGTAAAAATCTGAGGGGTGGATGTCAAGTTGAAGGGGCCACTCTCTTTCAGTGGTGCACAGCAACATGACACTTGTGCTGTAGCGCAAGAGGTTCCACCTCAATCTGAGGAGAAAACTTCTTCAATGTAAGGACAACAGCACTGGAAAAGGCTGCCCAGAGAGGCTGCAGAGTCTCCTCCTCTGGAGACATTCAAAACCTACCTGGATGTGTTCCTGTGCAGTCTGTCCTTTGGCAGCAGAGCTGGACTAGGTGATCTCTGGAGGTCCCTTCCAACCCTTAACATTCTATGATTCTGTTATAAATAGGCAGTCCTATCAGGAATAAACCATTGCACAGTCCCTGAAAACAGCACCATCAGCGCAGGAACAACACCACAGTATTTTCTTCACCCCCCAGCCACTGGGATAGGTAGACACAATGTCACAATTCAAACCTGAAGTTGCAAACGTAGCAATTACTCTGAAACTATATTTTTATTCATACCATCTCGCCTGTCGTGGCGCCTATCGTGAGACTGTGAAGTCCGATCACGATCATGTCTGCCCTTTTCTCTTCCAGGAGATCTGTGTCTTGAAGGGCTTCGCTTCCTCTGAGGAGAGGACGAAGAGTGTGGGGGATATGGAGAAGATGAAGATCGCCTCGCAGGTGGGGAAGCTGTCCTTTGATAGGATGGAGAAGGAGTTCTTTTGCGGTGTGGGGAAGGAGAATGTCTTTGAACAGAGGAGCCTGACTGTGAAGACGAGGAGTGATGCCTGGAGGATATAGGAGAACGATGCTGACCTGATGGGGAAGCAGACCTGCAACGTAAAGTTACAACAGGCACGCACGTAATAACTTGATTTGAAAGGTTCTTAGCACGTTCTACAAGTAAGTGATTAAAATAGTTTTTGCATTCTCTATCCCTTGTGTGCTGGAAATAAATGCTGTTCCTACAAAATAGCAAACTTGTCCTTCCTCAAGGGTACCAAGGATATCATTTCAAAGTATGCTTATCTTTACATGGTTATAGTTCATTTAATATCCAAGAACAAGTTGCGCAATCAAAATTATACTGCAGACCTAACAGTGTGGTTTCCTGGGGGGAGAAAGAGACAAGTTAGACAGTCCCACCAATAGTTTTCTTCAATATAAAGTGGGTTTTGGGGTTCATGTGTTACCCAGGGGGAATTCTTCTTCTTTCTAACAGTATTCAATTTCTGTAGAAAGCATAGCACCTCCTTGTGCACTTCTAATTTCTTTCTTTTATTAAAAGAATTCATCTTTAAACAATTTAGGCCTGGATCCTGAAAACCCATATGTGTATTTGCTTGAAGTTAAACAAAATGTTTACATGTATAGGGAAAACTCTTACCTAGTCGAAGAAGGAAAAGGATACCATGTGTCTCTCATCTTTGAAATTCCATCACTTAAATCAAGATCACTTACATAACATTAAATGATTTTCTTCATAATACACTATCCTATGCACAGTCTAACATGGACTGTAAGCCTTTGAGCTCAGAAGTGGTTTTTTTACCCTTGTCAGCATCAAAGCAACTTGCAAGTACCTTTTCTTGTGAAATCTGCACTGGCCTTAACTACCAACTCCTTTCCACTTAACTCCACAGACCTCAAAGAGCAAGGGCCATATAAAACATACATGGACAATACACCCTCAAAAATGCCAGTTAATTTTAAGTAATTTAGTTCCCACTTTTCAATGCCCATATACAATGCAAAGGACTTCAAATAAACATGCAGACTGTCAGATAATTCTGGACCTCTGCCTCGACTTCTGCAAGTTCTACCACTTCTGCTTACATTTCTGGAGTCTGCCCAGGGAGGTGGTGGATTCACCATCCCTGGAGGTGTTCAAGAAAAGCCTCGATGAGGCACTTGGTGCCATGGTCTAGTTGACTGGCTAGGGCTGGATGCTAGGTTGGACTGGATGATCTTGGAGGTCTCTTCCAACCTGGCTGATTCTATATAGATGAAGCTCTCTGTTTCAAGTGACTGATTCACCATATGCAGTATAACCTCCCTGCAGAATTTTGCAGCAGCTCATCAACTAGTAAAGATACATAGGTGACAGAGCTTTTACTGAATAGCTTGCAAACACCACAAGAAATTGTTCTCAGTAAGACAGCTGACATCACTTGGGCTCTGAAGAGAATGAGCTCTGGAATAATGCAGGTAAGCACATCTCACAACCTATCATGACACTATCCAAGAGACAAATGGACAGTTGCCCAGCTATTGCTACGCAGTAGTGGATCTCCTGGCTAAGGCTTCTTAAAGATCCAGCCTCTGCAGGTAAAAAGAATCTCCTCACATCAAGAACAGAGAGCAATGATTCAGTGTCTAAAGAGCAGAGCCTTGGGAAAGGAATGTAGGGTGAAATCACTGGTAATGCGAGGCAGAAACTCAAGTCTGTGAGTCCTTTCCAAGTAGAGGACAACATGGCAGAAATCTGCTAACATCACCATGTCACCCTTCCTTCTGTCTGTGTCAGTGATTTGAGAAAGCTGCCTTTGGGGCCCATGGAGTAGTAGGCTGATTATCACATGACTAATCTTAGAAAAAGGTGGATTTACAGCCAGATTGCATTAGAGAACCAGATGTATTCACTGAAAGACACATCTTGACTGTTGAGAAACTTCAGACTTGTCAATTGAGACAAGTCAAATGCTTTTGCAGGACAAATCTTGATGTGGCTTAGGAATGCCTGTAAGTGCTACACGCAATCTGACCTCCAGGATGCTTATGCATAGCTTCTTTTGTATGGAAAAGTTAGAAGGCCTCAAGGTCTCCTTATTCTGTTGGTAAATACTACTCATGGGTGGCAGGAAAGTTTTTCTGTCTCCATGGTTATACACTCATGTTGCCCATGGCTTCCCTCCACAAAAGGGAAGGTCTGGCTAAAGACTATTCATGAGGAAACAGGAAAGATGCATGCTTCTAAGATGATGATTTGTACCACACTGTCACATACAAATGAAACAGAGAGCCTGGAATCAGTAGTAAAAATTCCAAAGAACTCAAAGCAAAATTCAGTTGAGGTCAGAAATAGCTGACAAGAATCCAGTATAATTTCATGTCTTACCATCTTTAGAAGTAAGACTACATTTACTTTTCACCATTAAACCATCATTATGAAACACGACGTTACCAAAATTGGCTTGCATGGAAAATTGTCAATGGTTTGGAGACAAACAAAATATTTCAAATACCCTGCCCTTTTGCTTGCAGAAGGCACATTTATCTTCCCTGCTTAACACTCCCTTGCACAACACTTAATGTATCTGCATAGAATCCCCAAGCAGGCAGTGATGAGCAAAATGCTGGAGTAGGTTAGGAAAAAATCAAACAGAAAAAAGGCTACTGGAAATTTGGTTTTTAGTCTGTTTACTACTGCTGGCTGCAGGGCAAATCTCTACTTAAAACAATACAGTTATCACAGCAGCAAAAGTGTTTGCTTTTGAGTCTGATGACTGCTGAATGGATGAGTTCTATTCTGCACATAGATATATCATGACATTTGTGTGTCTTACACCTCAGCATTCAATGAAAGTAGAGAAAATAAGTACACCTCCCTCTCCTTTACATAAACACAGGATTTGCAGTAGTATTTAGTACTGTCAATCTAAACTGAAGCTTACCAACTTCTCCAGACCAACACATGCAGCCTCTTCCTTTCTTCTTAATGAGTAGCAAAAGATCTTTTTCTGAGGTCCCTAGAACTACTGGGATGATATCCTCCTGTAAGAAGGGTCTCTGAAATTGTCATCATACTGCTTAGCCAGTTGGGCCTGTTTTTCAGGAAAGATGTGCAGAGCATCTACACATCACTTTACCCATTTTATAACATAGAAATTGCTCCCTCCCCATCTCCCCAGAAGACTTCTCACATTTTCTACTTTACAAGAAGAGGTAAGGTGAGGAAGACAAAAACCCAAACAATGGTTCCCAACAAATCATAGACAATGTCTCATACATCAGACTTCTCAAGTTTTACCTGAAGCACAAACATTTGAAAGAGGAACTGATAAATGGAAGCCTACACCATGCCTTCAGGTTTTGACACAACAGGCACACTCAACATAGTAACTTGGCAAGAAAAGTGTCAGAATCTAAGTGTCTGAGCTACACATCTATAGACACTTACACAGAGTCAAACCAACAGAGTGGAACTACTACTGATGGAAATAATATCTATGCAATTGACATCCCACCTGCGAGAGGGTGAGAAGCTATGTTTGTGCGTGGTTGACTTGGCTGGAGCTCGGGAGGTTTGCCTTCGCCTCGCTGCAGGTGGTGAATACTCCCTGGAAGGGGAAGAATTGCTGCCAGAACGATCTGCAGGACTAGGGGAACGCTTCTGTCTATGGGAGCTTTCAGAGGCATCCCTGTGAAAAAAACAGCAGCTTGTTCAACAGGCATAACACAGCATTAGTACATCTCTAAAAAACTACAAACAACTCCACTGCAGAATCTGTGTTTACAAGATGAAGAACTGTCTTACACATCATTTGCTCCATACATAATAAAACTAGCAAAACTTCAACATTCTAAGACTGACATTAAATTTCTTGTTAATCACTGGACTGTAGAATACTAAACTAGAATATGGTGGAACTAAAATGGTTGGGATTTTGTTTAGTATTTCGTTTGGCAGCAAAACAGAATTCCTAGCAATGGAGAAACTTGTACATTTCAACTTAAATACATACTGGTAGGTCAGAAAATAACAGGAATACTCGGACCACTATTTTGTATACACACACCCTTATGCACAAATATATATATAGAGAGAGAGATATATGTGTGTGCAAAAGTGAAGTAATTCTAAAATTGCAGTAGTTTTTGACTATTTGAGAAGTACTTTTAACCTGCTGAAAACTGGTGAGAATTTAAACACACCCCTGCAAATTTAGGAAGACCTTAGTCCTCTAAGATTTCAGAAGTGCAGGCAAACAGCCAAGTGAATGACTGAGAAGGATTTTGACAAATGAACTGTTCCACTGGTGAAAATCCAACTTCCTGAAAAAATCAAAGGATCTTTTTAAAAGGCATCTTTCACTAACTTATGTAATTAAAACTTACCAATTCTGTTCTAGTCTATCAATCCATCTTTAGAACGCACTTAAAAGGTTGTTGGCAAAGTAGATATAAATTCCTAATTATTCAGTGTTCGATAAAAGCAACTTTAAAAAGCAAGGTTATGTTAATGTTAAAAGCTAATAATGCAACATAACTTACCTCTGCTTCTCTTTTTTTTCCTTGTGCCTTTCAAATTCACGCCCTCTCTCTTTCACCTCCCTTGCCTTTTCTTCTGAACGCTCCTTTCCTTTATGTTTTTCTTTGTGTTTTTTCCCCAGGGGAGTTTCCTCTTGGACTGGAGGAGGAGGGCTAGGGGTACGAGGACCTTTCTTTTTACTCTGGTTACTTTTAGAACTCCTAGAGATAAAGCACCAGGGAAGGGAGGAGAAAAATGAAGGAATGGAAGACTGCCAGCCATTTCAAATGCTGATTTCTCAGACGTTGCCAAGAAAGTTATAATATAAAATGTATAATGCCCTTGAAGGTTTTAGGATAGGATTCATCATTCCATTAGTGAACAGCATTCAATAACTGCACTTGACTGAAAGGTGAACACATAGTAAACAATTCACATTGAATTGTAACCTTTACTTCTGTAGCCTGCAAACAAAAATACAAATTGCTCCCACTCAGAACCAGTTTCCAAAGTTGAAATGCCCTTGGATGGACCACACAGAGATGAGCAGAATATAGAACATCGTGTGGACTCCAATTTCTGCAATACAATACCTCAATCACACCCATAAAATAGCTTGAACAAGTCATGTCAATTTAACATTGACTATCTGATGCAGAACAAAGCATCCAAAATATTTCTGAATATGCATTTTGTTAATATATAAAAAAATATACCCTGTTTTATAAGTGACCACTGACATAAACCTGGTAAAAATGACAGGTCACTGCATACTACATGTCAGTGGCACACTAGCCCAAGCTCTACATTCTTGTATCAGAATCAGCATTGTTCTGTCCCTATTTTAAAGGGGATCTTTGCTTTATAAATACAGATGTGTCTGCTTACACTGCTGAAATTTCTTCCCTATACAAATCACAAAATCAACTAGGTTGGAAGAAACCTCCAAGATCATCCAGTCCAACCTAGCACCCAGCCCTAGCCAAACAACGAGGCACTAAATGCCTCATTCAGTCTTTTCTTGAGCACCTCCAAGGACAGCGACTCCACCACCTCCCTGGGCAGCCCATTCCACTGCCAATCACACTCTCTGTGAAGAACTTCCTCCTAACATCCAGCCTAGACCTCCCTCGGCACACCTTGAGACTGTGTCCCCTTGTTCTGTTGCTGGTTGCCTGGCAGAAGAGACCAACCCCACCTGGCTACAACCTCCCTTCAGACAGTTGTAGACAGCAATGAGGTCCCCCCTGAGCCTCCTCTTCTCCAGGCTGCACACCCCCACCTCCCTCAGCCTCTGCTCACAGGGCTGTGTTCCAGGCCCTGCACCAGCTTCATTGCCATTCTCTGGACACATCCCAGTACCTCAACATCTCTCTTGAATTGAGGAGCCCAGAACTGGACACAGCACTCAAGGTGTGGCCTGACCAGTGCTGAGTACAGGGGAGGAATAACCTCCCTTGTCTTCCTGGCCACACTGTTCCTGATGCAGGCCAGGATGCAATTGGCTCATCTTCAGCCTACTATCTACCAGCACCCCCAGATCTGTTTTTTCCTGGCTGCTTTCCAGCCACTCTCCAGCCTGTAGTGCTGCTTGGGGTTGTTGTGGCCAAAGTGTAGAACCCTGCACTTGGCCTTGTTAAATCTCATCCCATTGGCCTCTGCCCACCCACCCAGCCTGTCAAGGTCCCACTGCAGGGCTCTCCTACCCTCCAACAGATCAACACCTTCTCCTAGCTTGGTGACATCTGCAAAATTACTGATGCTGAATTTATGCAATCCCCTTGTCCAGATCATCAATAAAGATATTGAACAGGACTGGGCCCAGCACTGATCCTTGGGGGACACCACTAGTGACTGGCTGCCAAGTGGATGTGGCACCATTCACCACTACTCTCTGGGCCCAAATGCTGCAAATGGACTCAAAAAGTCCTGCAGGCATCAAGAACTTAGAAACAAGTTCTCAAGACTGACATTTCATGGCAAGGCACCCAGTTTCAACTTATCATTTCCACATAACTTGTTGTTACTTTTATTCCTACTGCTCCTGTATTTCCTCCATTTTCTCCTCCTGAACTCTGAGAACTTTCTTGCCTTCAAAGTAAAAGATTTCCTGGAGAGCAATATGGAACACCAATAGAAGGTGTGGTTGGTCAGATTTCAAACATTTTGCTTCAAGCTAGAGAAGACACTGTACAGGCTGCAGCATCTCACACAAACATGCTTCCCACTTTTTAATGGTTTGTATTTCCTCATCACCTCCCTGGGACTATGGACAGACAAAGAGAAAAGACCTACTTGTAAACCATGAAATTACTCAACTGATAATGACATGTATATATTTTTTTACATAAGATGATTCACAACACAATTTAGATATCTATCCCTAAAGTTTAATAATTGAAAGTCCTGAAAGCAAAGAAAATAAAAAAACATTCATGAAAACCCCAGTAATTAAAACAAAAAAAATCAGTATGGCTCTCAGTTCTCACTTTTTCAGATGTGTCTATACACTGACCTTTGTTGATCCAAAAGTGGGGAAGGTACAGTGGTTGTTTTCTTCTCTTTCTTACTAGCTGAAGATGATGACTTGGGACTGGATCTTCTTTTTGGAGATTTGCTAGACTTCCTTGGTGATGGTGACAATTTAGATCTAACCACCTCTGGAGAAATCTTGAAGAAAAGAATATGTTAAATGGTTAAGATACTGATGCCCAAAATCTTATCTGAATGCTGATAAACAAATCAGATATGTAAATACAGCAACACTGCACATCCTAGACCTTAACCATGTACACTTTTACCTCAAATAAACTAAACAAGTCACTTTCAAAGAAGACCAGAAAAGCAACATGATGAGAAAAGAGTGAAGAGGAGCCAATGCACCAATACATTAAACTACCTGCAACTAGAAGTTTAAAATCAGTAAATTTTTAGTTAGCACTCAAGTTTGTCTTAAAAAACCAACAAATACCTCCTTTCAAGCTATTGCTATTTTGAATCTTCCTTACAGTTTTAGAGTTTCTAACACACAGCTTTGCCTCTGTCACTGTGTTTTGCTGCTGTAAGACATGTCGGAAAATGCCTTGCATTCTTTTGTATGCCTTCTCTGTTAAAAGTCTTACTAGTTTCATGCCATTAAAATCCCTTAAATCCTACTCATTTAATAGCTGACTTGGTTATGGTGCTGGGTGATTTGTCAGATACTTGTAACTAATATCAAGTCACATAGTAAGCTATACACGTGCCAATTATTTACCACTACTTAATGCAATAGTGCACTCGTAGCTCGGGAAGCTCAAGTCTCACAGGGAACAACCAGAAGGCCATGAAGTGGCTGCTTACTTTTCATTTAAATTTTTACATGAACATAATACAAACCTCTTTTTTAATGACTATTTCCTCTCGTTTCTCCATGTTTTCCTGTTCCAACTTCATGAGTTCTCTCTGGATCTTTTGGCGCTTCATTTCCAAAGACAGCTCGTGATCATAATCGTAATTAACATCTCCATTATCAGAGTCTTTATTTTAAACAAAAATAGATTAATAAATTAAATAAAGACTATTTAGTGAATTGGATGCCAAGTATATATATTTCCATGACTTTTAAGCATTGTATGAAAGGATGAATGAAGCTAGGTTAAAACTCTCCACCAATTGTGTGTGTGAACCTGAAATAACTCCAGTAAGTTCCATACAACCTGCAGTTACATTCTTAAACCTAATGAAGAAAACCTTTAGTTCTTTCAGAGACTTGCATCCACTAGCCAGGGGAAACTCAGTAAACCATATATTTAGATTTCAATAAAAAACAAAGCAAGCCCCCAAATTTGAAAGGGTGTCTTCACAAAGACCAAAAAAAATACAGAGTCTTATCTGAGAAATGGATTTAAGTAGTGATGCACGATGCTAGAAGACTTTGTTAACAGCAGAGCTCAGAAATCAATTTATACTTACTCAATTATATCTACAGATTAATTTTAAAATAAAAGGTCTATATGACCTCTTAGACTCAATTAGTGCACACTTAAGGACTTTATTTGTGTAAAAATATTATTACTATTTGGTTTTTCATATTAGAAAAAGTGTCATTTCCTCCTCTTCTTCATTAAGTCATGGTTAGTTAATATCACATACTTCACTCTTTGCCACTGCAATCTTACTGAAAAAAATAAAGCAGTTTTACTCTGTTTACATTTCTTACTTTGTTTCTGGCTATTGAAGTCTCATGCTAAAAAAGCACTTTAGGAAAATATCAGAGAAGATGACTTCATTAAAAAGTCATTAGCTTTCACTCCCCTTCCTACACACATGAACTACATAAAAGGTTTTGCAATAACTGAACTCAGCCTACAAAATCCCTTCACATGTCATGAATACATAGTAACAGTTGAGAGAGAGGTATAGTTCTTAACAGATTCTGTCTGCTTATGTAGCACTCACTAGAACTTGACAGATCACAATTCTACTTCATCTGCAGAATTATAATGAACACTCTTTCAGAAACACAATCATCATTCTCAAGCTGAAAGCCTCAGCACCTAACAGTTAAGACATTCATACTATACATTAATACAGAACTCAAAGATTTTATGTTCCAAACTTTACTGAATTAAGATTCTATTTCCATGCATACATGTCAAAGGTCAGTGTTTCTTAAAAATCACAGAAATCAAAGCATATTATGGCTAACATGAAAATGTGTTATGGCTACATTTCTATTCACAAATTGTGCTCATGACACAGCAAAACAGTATTTGCAATACTTACAGAATATAACCACAGAAAAGCAACCTACTTCATGAAATCTACAAAGGAACTCCATCCCACAAACAACTTTCAGTACACTTTACTGCAAATGCAATCATTGTATCTCAATTCACTCAGAAGGGATCAAGATTCTAATTTCCTCTTGCAATATGGTGACTACTTCTGAAACTCTGACACATGATTACATAAACATTAGTTCATTAGATGCTGCCATAACTTCACTGTAAGGTAAATTTGGCCTCTGGAAAAAAAAAGTGAAACTTGGGAGAGAGAAGAAAACAAGGGCAGTTTTTTCTCAACTCTCCACATATTAAAAAGTATTAACAACACCAGTGAAATCAACTTTAACCACTACAAATAACAACAAAAACCCCCATCTAAAGAAAACTTTGTTTTCAGAAAATAAGTAGTTTCCCAACTGCTGTTGTTAACAAGAGAGTTCACAGCATTACAAATCATGCAGCAAAAACCTGTCGACTTCTGAATTCAAAGGACTCACACTCCCTCCTCAAACTAAGCAGTTGCAAGACTACTTCACATGTAAGCTGGATTCCACTAGTGATCTAAATGTGAAAGGTTCAGCCATGGAGGAGCCTATGGCCAAGCTCCCTGTTGTCAACAGGCAAACAAAGGAAAAAGAAAAAAAGCATCCAGTAAGTTGGTTTTACCAATGTAGCAGTCCAACTCAGATTGCTGCTTTGCACTCCATTAAAACAAAACCCACATTAATGGCTGCTGCATTATTCTCCTTAGAGATCAAATCCTTAAGCATCCAGATTTAAATAGCCTGATATTCTTTCAGTTGTAGGTAGATCATTACATTAATTACACTTACCTTCTCTATTTGTTTCCCAATCCCCATTTTCCTCTTCACTTTCTGGTGTTCTCTCCTTAGTAATTTTGATATCCTCCTTTTCTCTATGTCTTCCTCGTGAAGACTCTTTCTGCAAAGGGAAAAATGCTGCATTAGAGTAAACAACTTTGTTTTAGAAGAAGCAGATATATTTTACATGGTATTTTGGCTGTTTCTTTTTATAGTACAAAAAGCACTTTCCCCTTTACCCTGTCGAACAAATACCTTCTTAAATGAGACTCCACAGGCAAGGTGGTCTTATGCAATTTCATAGAATCAGTATGCAAATAGCAGATGGGAAAAAGAGAATAAAGGGTTTATGAACTCAGGAGGTTTAAAGACAGGGCAAGAATCATGCCAGATAATCAAGTTCAAAACAGGAACTGAAAGAACAGATCAGGTTCTTAAGATCAGAAGTTTATGACTATTCATTGAGTAGAATTTTAACAGCTTGAGTAAGAGTTCTCAGCTGTAAATAAGAATATTTATATGCAAGGCAGAAGAGCCTCAGAAGCTGAATCGTTTAACTATTCAGAGAATAAAGAATGGGGGGTGGGAATAATAAAAAAAAATTGAAACAGAGCCCCTTGGCTGCCAGAAGGAAATGGAAAAAAGGCTAAAGCAGCTTTATATTTGAACTTTCACTGGATCAGAGTCACTAGACATCCAACTATTGCTGTAGCATCAATTCTGCACGTGGCAGATAGTCCTGCAGATCTAAGGAAGCAAAGAACTATTCTTAAAGACAACCATTTCAAGACAATTGAACCTGTGCTGCTCTTTTCCCCTTGCTAAATTACAACAGTAAAGCTGCATAGTTGCATCACTGCCTCTCCTGAATGTCATTCTCTAAATAATCTATGTGGCTCAAGTGGAGTACAGGACAAAGATTTTTCACTATTTGCAAAAAAAAAGACACATCCAAGCTTAGAAGTATTTCAGATTAATTTATTAAGTAGGAAAGCAGAAAGAGCAAATAATGAAAGTCTGTCCCATATCCCGTTTGCTCTCACCTCCCACAGCGCTTTGTCTTTTCGGGATCCTTCAGTTATGATATGTAGGAACCTTTGTTTTTAATGCCAAGAAAAGGAGATACCTGAGAATTTCACTAGCTATTCTTTATGAGATTTAGATCTTGACTTAAATTAAATCCTTAACATCACCTTAGAAACACAGCAAGAAAAAAACACAGCATTGTAGATAGCCATTCCCAAGTAAGTAAAATTCAACTATTCCTTATTAGTCACTAACAATGTTGAAATCTTATCTCTAGCTGTAGTTAATGACATAAACCATGTTAGAACAAGTGCTGCATTTATTTTACCTAGTGAAATGCTTCAAAGCACATCTATCTTTGAGCCTTCCACCTTGATGCATTCAGTACATCATATTCAAAGCCTTGGAATGTTTAGAAAAAAATGACTGGTCACTATGTGACATGAAGGAGTTTCACGTTAAAGAATTAATGTGTGTCATGTTTAAATTAAAGCAGCTTGCAGAGTAAGGGCAAAAAAAAAAAAAGACCTTTTTCCTTCCATTAAAGGACTTCTAATTTGATGCACAAGAACCTAATCAAGTTGTACTGGCTGCTGACATCATCTGCAGATGGGTCTATATCAACTATGCTCCCATCACAATACAGGCATTTCAGTCTGAAGCAAGAATTGTACCATGCTCCAAAGTAAGTTACTTTGAAAGAAAATGGCTCTGGTAAGATCTGAAAACTCATAACTTTATCAACAAGCTTCTCCTGCAGCCATTAGTTTTTTTTCTTAGAAGATGCTATTTTTTCTAGACTGCCCTCCTTGAAGTTTGCATCTCTGTTACTAAAACTCTGTACTTCTGCTTTATATTTCACCTAACTGTAACAATATAAACAAAAAATTTCTTAAATGTCATCACTAGTTTCTTGCTAGTAAAGTGAAATAAGCATGTTAGGACATCCCCATGACACTGATTCAAAAAAACCCAACAACTTGTAAGCAGAGAATGTACAGGTAAGTCACGAGGTGTCAAGAACAATACTACACATACAATACTACACAACTTATATGCATTTTCCCTACACCTGCAACTTACAACCAAATGCAACCACCTTCAAACAGCCTCTGTTTTCTCATTTCAGTTAACTTGGCCGTGCCACAATCATATGTCTACAGAAAAACTGATTACAGAAATGGCAATGAAAACAACTTTATTGTATTACTGAATCTAAGGGAAGGGAATAGACAATTTCCATGCAAGAATGCTGTTTTACAAGTCAGGACAACCATTCAGACACTAAATGACTTCAGTTTAGTTGTTAGGCAAGAAATTTTGGTAACAATGCATTTGGAAAAACAAAGCTCAGTTTAGAAATTCAGTATAAATAAAGAATCTAATTTATGATGGTTTAAAGTATCTCGATTTTCTCATTGAACTCTTCAACATACTGCTTTTACTGTACTTGTTCCATGTACAGCATGTTTAATTCCCTCAGACAATGAGGGCTATTTTCTTCATATCCTTATAGACCTTCTTGTACTTTACATGTTTTTTTTTTTCCTTTAATAAGCCAAGAATAAAATAAGCCAAACTTCTAAAGGCCAATAGCACATTTTTAACTTGTACTTGAAGTTGCTGCACCTACTTCAGCCACATTTGTAAACTACCTATCTGCAGACTGAAAAGCTACCTTTACTAGAGAAGTAATGATAAACTTTCACAATATAATAAAAAAAAAAGAGACTGCAGATTATCTTAAGAATAAAAACATACCACAATTTGTCTATGCTGTTTCAGGTATCTGCTCAGAGTTAAACTATTTACACGTGTTGGGTAGATGATCCCAGTTTAATGCTGACTTTCAGGAGGAATTATACTGAAGAAAGGAAGAGAAAAAAAAAACAAACAAAAAAACCAACAACTTTCTGTCTAAAGTCTGTGAGATGTTATTTAATGTCTGCTTAAGCTGAAGTTCCACAGCCCCTAAGCACTCTACAGCACAAGACTTGATGGCTGCTTGAATGAATTTCCCACCAGGAGAGTTTGGCTAAGAACAAAATTACTCATCTAGTCTGCAAAACACACTTCTAGCCAAGAAATGTTATTTTACAGCATCAATGGAGAAAATACTTCGTGTTCTTACAATCTGCAATTCATACAAGGCAGAAGCTTAATTTTCAGCCTTATCAACACATGTATATGCAGCAACAATACAAACTAATTCAAAAGCACAGGTCCCTTTAAATCTAGAAGAAGATATTATGTATTGTGCCTAGAATATTTTGTGTAAGAACAGCACTATTTTTCTCTACTTTTACAGTGTAAACTACCACCACACTACATAGACATACAAGAAAATGAACCTGAAGTCTCCCTGAAATAAACAGGTGTTTTTTCCATTTCAGAGATGGAAGACAATGTTGACTTCCACTCTAGCAGAGATATTCAAAAGCCACACTGACAGAAGCACAGATATGAAAGAAGTGACACACATCCCTTACAAAATTCTTTCCTAAGTGCACTTCCCATTGTTCCTTCCAAATCACACAAACCTCCCAGCTAATACTTCCATGTACTCCAGTTTAACTGCCTTCTCATAATACAGAGAAAATTCCAACATAAAAATTTCCAACCAAATAAAATAACAGCAGGAACCTTATCTAATTATTTGCATAATAATAATGGAGAGACTAACATACAGTGCTGAAATAAATCCTAACACAAACCTGACAAACACAGAAACAACTGAGTTCAAGCATACTGTCCCTAAAAGTAACAGTACAAAGACATAAAGAAATAATATGGGACTTATTCTATATCCTGTCCATAAAAGAAGTTTTTTTTCTAAATACATATTTTAGTAGTTATGTCTCCAAAGAAATCTCTTCTAAAAAGATGTTGCACTAGTTATACTGTCTCAATTTTTTGTTGAGTCTATTCAAGATTTTTGACTGTATCTTCTTGTAATCAGGTATAATTATCATATATAACATAAATATGCCACTCTTTCTAGTGGAATTAAAGTATGAAGATGACGCATCAAATTTACATTCTCTCAACCATACATTCTATGCATTCACCACATGTCCTTTCTTCCCTCCAGTCTCCTTCTCACCAGTTTGCCCACTTCAGAAAGACTGCAGTTTCTTGCATACACACGCTCACAACCAAACAGCATTTCAAATACAACTGGACCATGAATTTCTACAGTATAATAAACGTCCATTTTTTATTCCATTTTTATATACCTGCATGTTTGCTTCTGCAGCTGAGACTGCACTTCGAACAGATAGTTTTATTGAGCTGTCCACAATAACTTTTCTACTGGATGGTTTCAGTTACTCTTAAAATATTAGTTCATTTCTTTGCTTTAAATAATTTCTTCATTTTGCATTATCTTGCACTTGCCGACATCAAGTTTCATCTGCCATTGTACTGCCAAGACCTATCCTTCCCCAACCCCTACTGCATTCCTCAGACTTTAGCAATCTCAACTACTGCTTTCATATCTTCTGCAAAGTTTGACATTTGGGATGTCTAACATTTTTTCTGCATTCTTAAACTCTTTAAACACCACAGCATTCTCTGTAACTAAGTAATTTGACATTAATCTCAAGTGTTTCCCTTAGCTGGCTTCTAAACCTGACAATATTATACCTGCTATTCTTTGTCCACATATATGCCTGAAAAGCCTTCTCTCAAAAGAAGCTATTTAAGGTCTCACCCACATTACACAATTCTCTCTTAGCCAGTTCTAGTAGACTGATGAAGCACAAATTTTTCAGGAGCACTAGTTAAAAAAAAAAAACACAAACCAAACCAATCAAACAAAAAATGACCAAAAATCAAACCACAATTACAAAACTTTATGAAACAAGGTACTTTTTGTTATTTCAAAACAAAGTTAGTATTTCTCATCCAGCTCCTCTGTTATCCCAAAAGTTTTAATAAGAGATGGAAACATCATATACTAGATCTCCACCATAATAGTAGTTCTAGTGATAGGGCAAGACTTTTTGTTTGCAGTTCAGCCACTTCGGTCTTCTGTTCTCTTAGATATTCTGGTTCTTTGCAATGCAACTTGGAACGATTATCCCTCTTCATCTATTTGCTCCAGAATATTTTCTTGGCATATCCCATATTTTAGGAGCTGGTTGCATGCAACCAATACAAAAGCTCAGCGGTTTCCTCAGCCTTCTGTTTTATGGGACTGGAGGTTTTTGTTTCTCTGCAGTGTGCTTATCATGCAAGTAATTATTTGGTATCTTAAAAGACCCACTAATTATTCAATTGATTCCTGCTTCCAGTTCACCTTTACTTGGGGTTTAGTTGTTTAAGAGTATTTTATTATTACATTAATAGAACGCTACAAAAAGCAGGGTTAACTAACCAGAAGCAAGAGTTACATCAAAATTATAGTTGTACCAGGAGAGAAGTTACATCAAACTTTCAATACGGTCGGAAAAAGCACTTTTCCCACCAACCACATACTCAATAATTGAACAGTTTATTCACAATAAACTATCAGGGAATTAAAGAAACACATTTAAGTAAAAGAGTAAAAAGATAGAAAGTTTACACAAATTAACAGCAACTGAAAACATGATTGGAAGGTAAGCCATTCTGTTAATTTAATGATAGCAGCTGCTGTTCATTTCTATACACCTGACACAAAAATTCATTTTACACAGTAAGTAAGAGCAGACCAAGGGAAAAAAAACCAGAAAGCTGTTAATACCTGCAGAAGCAAAACTGATTTTTCACAAATAAAAATCTTTTAAGCATTATTTTTATGAAAATGTGTTTAAAAAACATGACACAGGTACAGAGTCACGCTACCAACTCTGCCCATTTGTTTGTAACATCAGGAACAGATAATACAATTAAAAAATGATTAAGTTCTTACATTTGAGGGGCATATGGTTGTAAAAAGATAATTAGAAAATGTGAATGATAATGAGTTTTTTTGCAAAATCCAAAAGCAAGCAGTTGGGATGGCTGATGAGGATGTGAGGAGGAAGGCAAAATGAACCAGCATGACAGTAACTGCATGACCTCATTGAAAGTAAATTTGGGAGAAAACAACTGGTTCAAGGATGCACGTAAGCAATGGATATGAATAAATGTTGAAGGAAAAACAGTAGATGATTGAAATCACAGTTAATACACCTTCTTGGCATTAATCAAAGAGTCTGCACTCTTATTAAATAATTGTTTATCGATATTTGTAACATGTTTTAGTCTGTGGGATTTATCAAATCTTTGGGAATCAAAAGATCAGAAAGTTCTATCAAACTGCAAAATCATACAATTGTTAAGACACTTCAGAACAAAGTATGTCACATGCTATGTACAAAATGATCAGTTCATTAAAACATTTTGGATAGTACAAGTCACCATGATCAGGTTCCTAGGACACACTGCCCAATTGCTACTGAAGGATTCTGGACTTCTGCAAACTCCATTCTTACCCTAACAGGAGAGGATGATTCCTCTGTACTTCGTTTCTGTGGCTCTGCTTCAACGTCTTGACGTTTGTTCTTCATTCTTTCCCGAAGATCTCCAGTGGGTCTTTCTGGTGACCTGTATAACATAGAAACACAATAAAACCAGTTCTATGGCACTATTTTTAAAGGGATATAGTTTATATTTCACTTCTTTTCTACTAGTATATACAGAAATATCTAAACCTCCCACCCTGAAGTGGAGTAACATTAAAAGAAAAGGATGTTCTAAAGGGCTTAAGCATTCTAAGAAAGCAAGTCTTTCAAAACATCAAAGATGACTTGAATCTAAGAAGAAAAATCACTTGTTTGTATATATGTCATGACTCAATTACTACTCTAGATCAGCTTCAGGTGATCCTATATAGAACAAATCATCCTTTGTGAGCATCATAAAAATGTGTTTCGCAATTACTTCTAATAAATCTTTCAAGATGATTTTTAGCCTTCTCCATGTTTTAAGATGCATCAATTTTAATATATATTTCATGTGTGTGTATATATATACACACATATGTACAAAATACAATTAATGCAGAGTTGAACTGCTGTATTTTCAATAAAAGCTATTACAGCAGTGTGGAAAGTGTAGGATGCTCCTTCTCCCTATCACAAGATATCTATGTCATTCTGTCACCTATTAGTACAGACTTTAAGTTCCTTGGTCCCTTGTGCATTGAAAAAGAGCAACCCTTGCATTCAAACATGCTCATAAGCAAAGGGGGTGTAGGAGCTGCTTGAGCTGCTTCAAATTATCTTTCAAGCTCGAGAAAACAAATCTTCTCTCCACGTAAATCTAGCCTGAGTTTGGTACTTCTGTGATGGCTGTTACCCACATTCTTCTATGAAATGATGACATGAAATTACTGGGTCCATACCTATCAGTTTAAACTAAAGAATCTTAAAAGAAATGTTGATATTGCCTTGGCTGTATAGAAGAGTTATATATCTGAATGATGAAATTTGCATTTGCTTGATTTTTCAGATTGAATTAGGGTTTCCATTTGGAAAGTGATGCTTCTTCCACCCTTCCTCTGCCACATAATACACAAAAACTAAACTGTCTTTTGCAGTGTATGCATACAAACATCTAAATTAGTATTATTTGATTTTTGATCTGTGCATATCTGAAAAACAATTGGTTTCTACTCCCTCTTATGCAATGTTACATAAATTTAATTGTTTAAACTGTGTCATAATTCTTTATGGCATTTAATGATGTGATTCTTTATGGCATTTAATATTTCCTTAAGCTGTAAACACAGGTCAATCTACAAGACAGTGTGCTTATTCTTTCAGCACTAAGAGGATGAAATAAGATCACAGAATTGCAGCATACAAAGATAAACAAGGTATCTTTTTGCATGCATGATTACATCATGTTGTGACAGTGTTTGGCTTTAGCAAAGGTTATGATTCAAGGTGGGTTCTTCCCCCTCCTCCCACCTTAGAAAATTCCTTCGCACTACCAAAACTCTCCAAAGCATTCAAAACCATCAATTACCTCAACAAATAAACAGACTTTCAACATTACCATGGAAATTCAATGCCTTAATTTTTAATAATATTTCAGCTACTGCATAAAAGATTTGCACTTGTGAAACTGAACAGTAATTTAAAATGTGAAAATATTACAGATAATTACTAGTAACTCCTCAAGAGGAGCAACTTCAGGAAAAATCTCAATAGCTAAAGGAAGAAGCAAGCAAATTTATGCTGAATGCAGTTCATGTAGTTGCTAGAAAAATACCATTTGCTTTGTTATATGCTGAAGTGAAAAAACATCCAAATTATTTCTCTCTCAATTAATACCTTTTTCAACGGGTGAGAGAAGAAAAAACTTTTGCTAAAAATTTATTTAAATCTCCCTGAAGATTTTTAAAAACCCATCCAGAAATCACAGCAACTTAAAAAGTTACAGCTTCAGGGTTGGAGGAGGTTGTCTGATATTGTTAGTTTTGGAGGAGGAGAATTTTTTTCAGATTTAGAACACTGGAGCAAAGTCATGGTAAACATCCTACTCCTCCTTTCCAAAACACACCATACTCTCCTTCCCCACCCTCAGAATATAGTAAGATTGAAAATGTGTCAAATTTTAAGAAATAATTACTCAGGAAGCTGTAACTACTATCAGATACTTAAGCTTAACACACAGAAACAAGCTGGTCTACTAGTTGATTCTTCCTTGAGGTGTACTGCATTTTAAATTGTGCACAATGGTTTCTTTTCTACACAACCTTCCCCTACTTCCCCCCTCCAAAAGAGATCTTTGGTTACTGTAGATAATGCACACTGTTGAATTTCAACAGGTAACAATTTTACCTCTATAGTTTACAATGATGTAGCTAGACTGCAACTGGTAAAACCTATCACACAAAAGGCTACACAGCATTACTCCTGTACACTGAAAGAAGAAAACTACTCAACAGTAAATTGCTCTTTAAGCACTCAATACTTTTCCTGGGCCCATCTTTTAAATGAGGCCTAAAATGCAGAATTTAGTAATTTCAAATTTTAATCACTGCAGTTAAGCAATTTTAAACAGTTCAGGTCTCCATATTCAATGGTTTGGTTATGAAACATACATTCATAACAGCACTTCTGTTATGTTTCTATGTCTCTTAAAGTGTTAAGAGCAACTACTTAGTGGCAGGTACACATTACAGCATCTGACTACATCTCTCTGTGTGTGCATAGGCAGATAATTATTAGTGGGTTAAGTAGAGATTACAATTAAAGGCTCATGAAATATTGTCCTGCTTTGAAATTTCCACATACAACAATATTTGAACCTTGCAAAGTCCATACATTCTTACCCAATATTACTGCTAGCTTGGTTTGGTTTCTAAAAACAATACAGAATTAAGAGGATCAGACAGGCTGAGGGACACTGATGGAACAGATCCTGCCAACAGTATAAAAGAACCAGCAGGAATCTGCCAAGCAGCTAACCAACAATCTATGAGAGGAATGAGGGCAAAATTCCTTATGAGGTATCATGTTTACACATAGCTCTTTCCTTGTTAGCTTCTTATTTTAGGCACCTGGAAGACTGACAGGTCTATTACTGAATTCTTAATATCCTGATCAGATATGTAGAAACATGCAAAGTTTTATTTTTACAACAGCAAGATTAAAATTCATGCTGTGAGATGCAGCATTAAAGCTGACACAGTGATAACGAGATAGACTTTTAAAGTGTTTTTCACACTTTGAAGTTTCTTTAGTGTCTGGTGGGAGGTATTATGGTCAGATAAAATAATTAACAATGAGACTTGTTTCAGACAGGTATGAAATTGAGGGGGCAAGACAGAAAGGCAGCAGGATATGCTATGTCCTAACAAAATGCTTGCAAAGCACACAACTTCACCAGGAGGTCCCGATGAACACATATAGACACGTTGCCATTACGTTGTCCAAGACACTTAACAAGAACACTGCTTAAACTGATGTGGAAGCAGCAATTGCTTGGCTTGCAAGAAGCCAATAAAAATGTATACAAAATATCTAAATCTCAAAATCTCTGTGATGTTATATGGCATGAAAGTGTCAACATAAACCAGCTTTTTCTGTGCCTGGCCAAAAACTATCAGTAGAAACTTCTGACGATGGTTATGCTTTTTTCATTTGACTGTTTTGGTGCTTGTGTGTGGGTAACAGGAAGGGGCTTCCTTCTCTTTTTTAATGTTGAATGTAACAGGCAAATAAGAAGCAAGATTAATCCTTTGACTTTTTCATACAGTCCAAGTAAAAAAAAAAAGTTAGCAATAAAAAGAAGTAAATCAACATTATTTTTAAATGTCAGTGGTGACAGTGAAGCATAAACAGCGATTTAATCGTTACAAGAAATGTCACTTCTCTTCAAACAACCAAGCAGAACTATGCACTGAATGTTCCAAACACTGAAAGCAAGGAGAAAGTGACATTCTAACTGTTTTAGGATTTAATCTCCACTCTTTTTTTTCCATTTGGAACATTCAGTACAGAACAAAGTTAAATCTTTTAAAACCAAAAGGACACTAAAGACAGTGAGACTTTGCATCCCAGCCACTACCACCTTAGAAGCAATGGAAGATCAAACAAGCAAAGATCATCCATAGAGTATGCCACAAGAACAGGAAAAAGAATCAGAAACAGAACCTTAACCTCATACCAACCTTCCTGTTGTTGCCTCACACTTTGAAGCTTCTCTGTGCCCATCCCATAACCCACAGGTAACATTGACATTACTGCAGCA
Source organism: Pogoniulus pusillus (assembly GCF_015220805.1). Lineage (NCBI taxonomy): Eukaryota > Metazoa > Chordata > Aves > Piciformes > Lybiidae > Pogoniulus > Pogoniulus pusillus. The sequence goes on from NC_087266.1 coordinate 48,101,749, forward strand.
TTATGAAGCACAGTTGTTTGTGCTTCAAATATGAAGCCTTCATACAAAGAGGTACTATGCTAAAACTATACCTTTTGTCCTTTATAAGAACACATCTGTTTCCCTGAAGGTTCATGCCACAGATTGGACAGCAAAAAAAAAAATCACATTTCAAAAATTATAGCAATATATGAAGAAGCAGATAAAAATACTTCCATCTGAAAAATGAAATAATGTTTTGGATCTCCTCCTATCATACAAGATATTTGATATACAGATGTCCTTCACAAACTATGTTTTCAAGTGTTTTCTCACAACAAGAGAGGAAGGATAGACACCTCATCCATCAAATTACATAGCAAAGGCAGAAGGGCTGCAATTATGTGAGTACTACTCTTATGTAGATGCACACCAGCATTTTAGCCAAGGACAGAAAGGCCTGTCACTAAACTACACCAAAAAATATTACATGTATTAAGATACTTGAATTTCCCATTTCAAGTAATATATGAAGTTAATCTGCATGAAGTGGTCTCCATTCATTTCTTTTAAGGCTACATACACACAAAAATCCTGAGAAAACTCACTGCAGGTTGCCAAATTAATTGCTTCAAGCAGCTTCACAATGCAATTGGCTATTGATAAAACATACCAACAGGCACACCACAGCATTTCACTTATTTCTTTTTTTTTAAACAACAAAACAAAATAGAAAACATATTTGCAAAAGCTATTTTCCTACAGCATGTGAAGAATTCAAAGTGAGTTCTTGATTTACCTTCTATAACTGCTGCTATAGCCTTTACCTCGTGGTGAAGGGCCATGTACGAATCTACATGTGTTCCCATAGAGGCAGTTGCCAGTCTTCAGCCAGTTACGGCACTGTGTCTAAGAGACAGACATCACTGGGTGAATTTCACACTCATTTCTGGAAATACCATTGGTGTGAGTGTGGCAGAACAAGCAAACGACTTCACATTAACTCCCATTTATCTGCAATTTCTCTCCACTAGTAATATAACTCATTAAAAAATAAAACTTCTTTTAAAAAGATAATCAGCAGAGAAAAACTTAGGTTGCTGGAAATACCATTGATATGCACAGTACTACTGCTCCTGTCCAAAAGCTGGCACACTCTAATATTAGTATATTGAACAACTATGTGTTAGTTAAGGGGTTCTTTTCACCTTTACTAGCATCAGTGACATTTGAGCATTTGGTACTTGTGAGCTAGCCTTTCCCACCACCTAAATCCTGGAAAAGAAGATGCTAGGGTGGAGAGGAAAAGAAGACATTTACAACTCACCTCTGCAGTACTTCCAGTGCTGGGTCCAAGCCTTTCGAACACACTGGGTCTTCGGGATGTACTATCGGATATGGTCTTGGTATTTTCCACTGTGACCTTCCTTCTAATTTTTGACATTTTGTACTACTTCAACCAAAAAAAAAAAGCAAAACTGTAAAATCCTTCAGTTTGGGGCTACTGACATTGAACTCGCATGAATAAAATAGCATGATGTACAGAGTAAGAGCTGCTGCAGAGGTGAAGAAAGAAACAGAGGTCATGAATGAGTGAAATGTATCTAATAACAAGAAACTTCTCTGGTTTTAACTAGTCAGCTGAACACTGATAATTTTTCATTTCATTTCATGACTTGCTTTGGATTCTTCAGCAGCCCTTCAGGAAAGACCGCATGATATGTTACTCATTTAGGTAGCAAACACCACACAGAACAGATGATTCCTTTCTTCATGCATTTTTTTGTGCAAGAACTTAAGCGATTTCACATGAAAACAACCTTTAATATTTCTTCACCAACCTCTGAGAAACAGGTTCTGATTACTAAAAAAGGCTCCCATTCTCAGAAGCAAATCTTCAAAAATGAGAGCTCCATTATTTCCCTGGCTTTGTTGTGTGTGACAGTTTAGTGAAAATCACTTTGATATCATTCACAGTCCTTGTTTGATGGTGGCTTGTATCCTACCACTCTTTGGAAGCACCTGAGTTTACAAAAAACCTAAAATACCCACAAAATGAAAAACAGATTTTGAAGCAAATAAAGCACAAATTTGATAAATAAAAAGTCACAATTTACCTTACCTGAGAAAGGAAGGAGTCACTGAATACAGAAAGAAAACCATATTTAACCAAACAAAACAAAAAGAAGATACACATTTAGCACTAGACACAGGTTGTAGAAAGCACAAAATGGGCTCCAAACTACAAAACAAATTTGGGAAAATCTGCCAGTTGCAGATACAGTTAAAAAAAAACTACCTCTTAGTTGTACTGTAAAGCACCACCATTCTAGAGCTCTTTAGTCAGTATAACGGGACTAGTCAAACACTCATCTCCTGCCCTTCTGCCGTCACCTCTGCTCCTATCCATGTCACTGCATTTAGGACACACACACAAGCTAATTTCTCATCCACAAACAAGTTACAAGTGACAAAAACCTCATCCATACAGTCAGAATAATGCAAACTCAAACTAGCACCCACCAGACTGGTTAAATATGAATTTTCACTGATCTCATTAGCAACATGTTCCCATAGCAATCAGATTCTAAAACAGTATTGCTGTAACTTCTATTTTACACTTGATACTTTGATAATACCTTTTTCTCCCTCGTACCTGATGAAACTTCATTACCTGAATCCTACAGTTACTTCAGTGACAAGAACTCCCTAGAAGTTTGACACTTGTGCACTTTCAACGAACACAACTGTGCTGAAGCTCTTGCCAAGCACTTTATATCCTCTATAAGCAACAGAAGAAAGCAAGCTTACACTATGTACTTGAGAGATTTCTCAGCTCTATTACTCTTTTTCCAAGCCTTTGATTATCTGAAGAATTTTATTTCATCACTAACCTTCAGATAACCAAGACTCCCAGAAGGTAGAAGTTAACCATGTGGTGTATACCAGACATCAAAAACAATGGTTAACATCAATTAGTGGAAGCAGACAGTGAAAAAGTAGAATTTACCAGAAGTAGGAAATTAATTTTGGTTAGTAAAAACTGTGGAAAGCAGAAATTTCCATAAAGATCTAACTGAGTTAGAAAATTGAGTAATACAACAGCAGATGAAATGCAAATAAATAATGTAATGCACACAAGGGTAAATGATTTAATCTAAGTACTTGATGAGTTGAAATTAGTCCAGTCTTCTGAGAAAAACAATTAGGAGTCATTGTGGACAGCTCAATGCACAGCAGTAGTTATAAAGTCTGACAGGATAAACTACTGAAGTTAGAAAGTTGAAGAATACCATATCTCACCTAGCTGAGCACCCTTCAATTTCAGAATTGTTTTCTGTTGTATTTCAGAAAAAAATACCACTGAATTTGTAAGGTTTCATGCAGCTATATTCTTTAATAGTGGATACAAAAATTGACTGACATATGGTAAGCATTTTGAGTAAGACAATCAGATACCAAATACTGAATTTGGTTAAATATTCAGAGTAAAAAGAGTCACATCTGAAATAAAAAGGGTTAGAAGAACGGCACTGGCAATGGCAGGGGGCTAGGGTTCAATACATGAAGGACAGGTAAGATGAGTGCACCTAACATGTAAGTACAGTACACACTGATGTGATAGCAGCAGCATACAAATACAAAAAAAAAACAAATCCAAGAACTTAGATCCATTTTGCCTCCTAATTTAAATGTCCTTAAAAAAAAAGGTAAAACACTTCTTCTCAAATGTTATTTTTCCTTAGGAAATAGTACCTTAACTTCCATAGGAAGTTACAGTGATGACTAAGCTCAAAAGAATAGCTACAAACATGGAGAGGATGAAGTGAGTAACATCATAAATGAACGAGTGATTTCATTGCAACTTTGCACTTCCCTATGCTTTTGTCAATAATTTCCTATGAGGAAATTAAAAGAACACCTTCCAACTCAGAATCTTCTAAGATTTGTAAAACTCCCTATTTTAAACAAAATACAAACTTGGGGGTATGAAATGATGAAACATTCAGGTAGCATTCTATTATATCCTTGCATTCTGGCCCATATCCACCAGCTTGCAATTAAGAACATTAACATAACAAAAGAGATACTTCATGAAAAAAACATTCTAAGCAAATAAAATCAGCACACTGTAACTGCACAGCATATTACTTTCTGTATGTACATATTATGAATCTCAGTCTTTCAATCAGAAGCTGCATGATATTTCACTATGTGAATACAGCTGTTAATACAGTCCAGACACATTCAGAGGTAAACTGTGGAAATTTCACTATGTCAAACATTACATTTAAGACTGTATCTGAAAATTCAGTCAGTCTCGTTTTCATTCTTCAAAAACCAAGGAAGTTGGAAAAAATAAAGACACTATTAAAACGATATTGCAGCTGAAAACTCAGATGCATAACAGCAGTTTTATATTACTGACAAGCTTCCTTGATTATAAACAAGTACTGTGAAGTGAAAATATATGTGTTTTAATTTCAAAAAATTTCAGACTTCAAATTAATGCATAATCATAAACACATTAAATGGAACATCCCATAAAAATTACCATAACCTGCTCAATTCTCACATATTTTCATCTAATGCTGCTTTACACTACATGATCACAGTCCTGCTATCAGTTCCACACTGACAGCCACTGCAATGATTCTCCTTTCCATCAAATGTCTGTCTTTGAACCACAACCTCATTATCACTCACGTGGATTAGAGAGTACTGAGTATCAGTGTGGACTGAGCCTTGAGCATTCATTTTTCTACACTTCAAGTAATTACTACCATAATTAAAAAAAAAAAAAAAAAAAAAAGGTTTCAAAGAAGAAAATTATGTATTTCTCTATTTCAAATACATGACACTGCATTGCTGAATCTTGGGGCACTGAAGTGTCTGCAACTTCTGAAACGGCTTCCCAGAGTGACGCAAAAATTAACTTTATAGTCCTAAAATTAATTCTGGCTTTAAGTGCAAAGTATCAAGTTTCCATATATAAATAAGATCCATGGGAATCTTTAATAAAAAAGTTAAAATATTTTAACACTACAATAACTTACTTATGCATCTTATTCTTTCAATGGAATAACTTTTCCAGGGTGAGAGACAACTTGTTAATGATATTAACTATACTACCATTTAAAGGAAGATACACCTCAGTATTACTTCACGAAATAAGTCTGATTCATAGCCAAACTTGAGAGGACCATACCTCCACAGGTTTCCTACCTAAAAATAATACTAAAAATAGTAAAATAAGTTAAGTTAACCAACTTTAAAAAAGAAACAAAAAAGGTCAAATTCTAGTTGCACATTCACACAATGTCAGTCTAGCACTCTTCAACTCATACAAAGAAGCCTGTTTGACAGAAAACTAGAAATTATTGCATGTTGAACAACTCTGTGCTGTTAACCCATCACCAAATGAACCTGAACTACCCCTCAAGTTTAACGTGATATACCTCCATTAGTAGCGATAAGCAACTGCTAATTGCATTTTCACAATTATAAAATCATGGTTGGCCTTCTGTACATAAATTAATGAAAATGTCAAGCCCTAGTATCACAAAAGAAAGTATCCAGTATTCCATATCTTGTCTAAAAAAGCTCTCCTATTCAAAGAAGATGTTTTGCCAGACTAAGGAACCGTCTATGCAGACTGGCGTGGGCAGATCCAAGCTCACTGGGCCTTCATAGCAAGTTTGCTGAATATGCCTTGTCTCTAGCCTGTAAATTGGATGATCACGTTAGCATGCTGTCACACTCCAGCAAGCATGCTGAGAGGCAAGGCATTATCTCAGGGTATTAATCTGGGCATAACCACATATAGCCACACTTCCATAATGCTCAAATACACACAGTTAATGGGTCGAGTCTGTCCACTCCTGTCTGCACAGAGGCATTGTGCAACAGAGCAAGATCCCTTAAAATCCCAGTTGCTAACCCACTATCAATCAGAATCTGTTCTTCAAACAGTTTTGCAGAAGGCCGACAAGAAATCGGTAGTGGAGGGAGAATCCAGCTGAGAAGTCAAAGGTGAGGACCTAAGCAGATCATCTTTAACACTAACCCAACAAGCCCAGACTACAAGTTCTTGAAGAGATGGGAGTTAGCTGTAGCGCTACCTAAAGAAATGGTGCTGAATGAATGCATACGAACGAAATTAGTAGTTCCTCTAAGCGTAGAAAGCAGAAGCTATTTTACTGACAGAAACTGGGAAAAGAGCCCGACTGGAGAAAAAAACCCAAACAAAACAACAAAACCCACGAACAGGGAAGATACAAGTATCTGGAAGGCAGGCTCCAGCACGGTCACCGGCCGATGGAACTGCACCCTGGACAAAAAGGGTGGATGACTGGGCACGGGGCAAGGCCAGGCAAGGGACTCGCGGCTCTCCCGGCTGCTTTACCCGGCCCGGGAAGCCCTCGGCCTCGCTCCTCGCTGAGCTGCGCTGCCAGCGCGGCCTAGAGCGCGGCCCTTTCCCACGGCTCAGCTCTGTAGGCCAAGGGCCCCGAGCCTCATAGCCCCGCGTCCTTCAGGCTATAGCAGACTGAGAAGACAGGGCCGAAGGCTCCCTCCTCACCCTCTCCTCTCAGCCCAGCCCTCCCTTCTCCCACCCTTCGCATCTCCGGCCGAACCGCAGCACTCACCTGCTCCTTCCGCTGCCGCGCCGCTCCCCGCCGCCTCCTCCGCCGCCGCCCGGGGCGGAGAGGGTGGGAGGGGGCGAGGGGGGAGTCCGTCCTCCCGGGCCTGAGCGCGGAGCAACACGGAGAGGAAGCCGAGGAGCGCCACCCGCTCCCGCAGCCCAGCAGCACCTGAGGCTCCCACCCCGCTCCTGCGCGCCAGGGCCGCTGGGGAACCGCCGCCGCCGCCGCCACGCGCTCTTCCCGGCGGCCCCCGCGCCGCCCGCCCCGGCGCTGGTGATGACGTCAAGCGGCGGCAGGCCGGGCGGCAGCGACAGACCTGCCGGGCTGGGCAGGGTGCGGCCGAGCTCCGCCAGGCTTCGGCAGCCCTGGGTCTGGCTCCTCGCTGATCGGCATTCTGCGGATAATAAACCGCGTGACTGAGGTGTGAAGAGGAATCACAGAATGCCTTTGATGAAGGGAAAAGTGTGAAGGCAATACTGGCGAAGGGCCCCTTAAGTTTGACAAGCAGAGGGCCCCACAGACCAGACGCACATTCCTGATGCAGAAGTGACAAGGCAGATGTAGCATCTAGCTGGACAGCCGTAGCGTACAAGTGTCAAAGTCTGTATCGCTTGGAAAAGAGGGAGGATGCTGGTCCAGAGATAGAGAGAAACTAGCATCTTGAAAATAAGCCATTAAAAAAGAGGAAGCCAGCTGCAAAATTGGACTGAAGGTGAAAAGTACGCTGTGAGGAAGACTGCAGGCCTTCGTCCCAGACAACCGTCAGAAGACCACTGGGAAGGTGGACTTGGGGTGGAGGATGGGAGAACACCTAAATTAGTGAGTTCCAAGAACTAATGTTAATAATCACACCTATTCTAGGAAATAATTGCAATCACCCTGCCTCTTACCATGAATACATATGTTTTAGTAACATCAGTTAGGGCTTGTGCCAGCGTATGGTGTGTGGGTTTGGTGGTACGATCCTCCCTGTCACCCATTGCCCTAATAAACATACCTACTTCATCACTCTCTATGGGTGGTGGGGTTCTTTTCTGCAGGTTGCTTTGGTGGGAAAGGACCTTGAAAGATCCCCGGGTCCTGTCTCCCTGTTGTTATCCTAAAAGCTGGGCAGTTTACCCAGCGTGCAGCAGCAGAACAGAGCTCCTGTTCTGCGCAGAAAAGAGTGCCAGGAGAGAGTTCCACAAAGCTAGCACACCATTAGCTCAAATAACAGTAGGTTATCTACTATTACATGATTGATAGGTGATTTTACATGACATGATTTTTGTACACAAGCTCCCGCAGTTATCTAATGCATTACACTTTACATGGACATAGGTTGAGATATAAATTCTCCAGCTGGAGGTATGTGTTTTAATATTTAAATCACCACAGGTCATGCAGGGGACAGCTCAATATTTTCATCTTTTTCCAAATCTATCTCTGATTTATGTCAAGAAGTTTGTAACTCTCCTTCTGACATCAGTGTCATGGGCAGGGACACACTCCACTAGATCAGATTGCTCAGAGCCCCAGGCCAGCCTGGCTTGCATGTTCCCAGGGATGGGACATCCATGACTTAAGTGGACAGCCTGTCCCAGTGTCTTGTTGCTCTCACTGTGACTGGTTTCTTCTTTGTGTATAATACAAAGCTACCCTCTTTTCGATTTGAAACTGTTGCCCTTTGTCTAACAAGCTTAGCCAGCTAATTGTAGCGGAGGAGCCTGTGGGCAGCTCCCACTGAGGATCAGTGTTCAATGGCTACCTGTGTGCCCTTGCTTTTATCTGAATGTGCAGCACGTAGTTACGTGAACATCCTTTCAGTATGACAATGGAAACTATTAACAGGGTTGTTTTCTTATAAGGGAATTCTGCAGTAGCTCAGGCAATCAAAATTAGGGAATCTCTTCTCTGTATAGGGTCTGCCCAGCATGCCACATGTCAATCAGTGGCCAGTTCAGTGCTGTACAACCTGGAGATCTCATCATTTAGAGGGACATAAGATTACCTATGCTGTTTTACCCTTAGAGTGTGCACTGTATACGTCTGTAGTGCATTTAATTACCGTTGTAAGTATGAGTATGGTATGCTAAAATGAAGTATAGGAGATGCAGTCATTTTTTCCCCCCCTAGACATTTTAATAAAGCAGCAAGCTTTTTTATTATTATTTGAGTTCAGTACAGTCATACTAGAATAAATTTTCCTCAACTCACAAATTTTGAAGAACGTGCTGAGCTATCTCTTTGACAGCAGAAATTGCCTCTATGCAAGTTGGCTTAATTTCCTGAGGAGGAAGCAAAAATCCATAAGTTCCTGTGTCCCGAAGCTCAATGGTAAAAGAATATTTGATGCCAAGATCGTAAGCCCAGTCATCAGAACCCCCAGGAGCTAAATCTGTGTGAGGAAGAAAAAAACAGATTAATTACCTGAAGACAGGGCTTAAGTTTTCTGTTCAAAAGCTGTCCTCTGATGGTAGCAAGGTTGCATTGTCATGACTGTTATTGTAGAAGAGTAAGACTTACAAATTGTTTGTGCGCCAGCACCAGGTCTGTATATTTTCTTTGTTGTCCTTTTTATAGCTATAGCTACTTTCTTCGCCAAACTCTCCTGAAATTAAACAAAACATTAACTTTATAGTCTGGTGATAGTAGTTAATATTTATGCAGTTAGGATGTACTTCATACTGACCTCACCGTAGTTAAATACTCTTATAAAAGACTCTAGAAAACCCAGAAAATTTTCAGCATATGCTCATGCTACAGTATCACAGTATCACCAAGGTTGGAAGAGACCTCACAGATCATCAAGTCCAACCCTTTAACATGTTACATTTTTGTTGTAGACAGTATAAAAGTACAGGTGTGACCTTACCACCACTTCAGACAGCAAACTCTTGTGTAAAGGGTTAACCTTCTGGGGAGTGTGGTCTTGACCCTGACCCCAGGTCCTCCTGACTCTTCACCATGGGTGGGTCTGAATCTGACTCTAGGTGTAGTGGTTAGCCCACTCCAACTTCCTGTCTAGCCCCCTATGAAAATAGAGGAACTTCTCTCTCTCTCACCTGCCTGCCTCTTTGCTACTACTTTGTTGCTGCTCTCCTACCATGTGGTCATCCTTCCACGTGGTGGACAAAATCCTGAAAATCTGCCTCCATCCATTACCATCAATCTGATTGTATATACATATATCTTGATTTTTCCTTCCCTATACCTCTTTGTAACTCCCTTACCTCAAATACCTTTTATTTATTGATAAAGTTTTCTCTTTTAACTTCCAAATCAAAATGAGACTATTTATTTGGATGTGTTTTAACTTTTCCCTTTTACATCTAATTCCTTTCTTTCCAAAGTGGGGGAGAGAGGAGGGCATCCTATTAGTGTATTGGCTCTGATAGCTATATATGTTTTTGAGTCTCTGAGAAATGTAAACTAGAACCGAGACATCTTGTCAAACCATTTCATCCTACTTTTGCCATATTTCTCCTCTTCTTTCCCCTGCTTTTTAAATCGCTGTTGATTTATGGAGTATTGGCAAAAATATGTTGATCAAGGAGATTCTACTCTTAAGCCATGAATTAAATGTCCAGGATTAGTGCATATCTTTCTGCTTTATGGGAAAGGAGTAATACAAATTATTGTGGTCTATTCACAACTGCAGTTTTTTTTTGGCAGGGGGAGATTGTTTGGGATTTTATGGGGTTTTGTTTGTTCATCTGTTTTTAATTGCAGTATATAAACCAGTTTGTTTCAGGGGAAATAGAGAGTACCCAAGACAGCATTAAAAACATAAGTTATTTGGAGCTAATTTGTTCTGTATTGACATTACTGGATTTTTTTTCCCCCTTTATCTTCTTGTGAATACACTAGCACTAGTCACCAGTGGGAGTGATCTCTTGTTCTGTCTGGGGTTTTGTCTAGTAAAGTATGATACTTCCAGTACATTAATTGTGTACCTTTAACAGTAAACTTACCTATAAAACATTTGCATTTTTAAAATAAAATTTTTTTTAAAGTATTGTTTTTAAAAAAATAAAATATGCTAAGTGATGTGGGAGATGCCTGGGATTGAAAAGCAGTAAAAATGACAGCATTGTGTGTAAATGTCAGTCCTGGATCTGTGTAAACTCTTTTGCTGACTGTCCTTTTGTCATATCTTATATCAAATACCTGGCCATGCAATATCTTCCTTTAAGGCAAATGCCAAAGCCTGCAAACCTACTTTCTGGCCACATCTACATGATTTGTGCTCCTTTCTTACGGCTAAGCAGGAGCCCTTGCTGCAAGTCAGAGAACGTATTACTTCAGCACTTAGAGCTTAGGGAGCACCAAAAGTGAGCTTTCCTTCCCCAACATAGTAGTGCTGTTGCTGCTTCCACCCACCACCCCTGCCCTACCTGCTGCGATGTTTTCTGATTCCTGAGTCACACACTGCTGTGCAAGCCCAGATTTGCTTTAAGTTCTTAAAGAGCATCAAGACTAATTCTTGATTTTCAGAGCACTATACTGCTCTGTGAGTCTCTCTCTTTACCAAGCAGGGTAAAAAGTTCTGAAACAAATGTGAAACTCTGGGAGATGGGAAGACTTACCAGCTCATCATGGTCTTTGCTTTTGTCCATAGTGTAAGAATATGGAAACAATACCATCTGGGAATAAGAGTGCATGGTTATGTAGGCTTTAATGATGTCTTTGTGATCTCTGATAAAGCGAGCCACTGCTTTCACTTCAGGTTCAGACTCTGGATAGGGTCCACAATATATCTGGTGACATTCATTGGGGGATGCTCCTTCCCCTGTAACAAAAAAGTACACAGTGTTACTCTTCGTCTTCTTCCATTCTGTATTTCTGTTCCCCTAATGGAAGAGCAGAATGTGATGCTAATACACAAGAAGTTGTGGACTCTACCATGATGTGGAAAGAATTTTCATGATTGTAGAAACCAATGCAAAGCTACTAGGATTTCTCACCTAATATAATCTTGAAAAAGACTGGAGAAGGTGAAGAAGAAAAAAAAAAAGTGTTACAAAGACTGAATAAGAACTCTTGAGAGGAGAATGAATATGTTCCATTTAAATTCATCTCTTCTTAAAATCTAGCAACAAAGGCAGTTTAAAGTGATTGCATTTGTTTTCATATGAAATCTGTGAAATGGCAAGTGAAGATGTTTTCACAATAAAGTCTTTTGTAGGCAGGGGTACAATAGGAAGGAAATGATGTCCTACCACACCAATGCGCATCGAAGTTCCTGTTCATGTCAGTACCAATGCACCTGCTGTTACCATGTGAGGAGCGGCTCTTTCTCCACAGTCGATTCTGTGGAAAGAGACAGACGTAGGAAAAAGCTGAGGAAAGTGATTAGTTAAATGTGGATTCCAAATTATCCCTTTACAGGTCATGTACCTGTGAAGAGACAAAATACCAAGGAACATTATGAAAGTGGCTGATTGCCAGTGAGTCTGAAGGACAAAAGGAAATGTCGGGTATGATAAGAAATGGTCACATCTGGTTTAATTGCAATGGATTTTGAATGTGGAAAGGGAGGAGAAGGTGTGCTGTCTGGCCAGATATTTGAGTTTAGAAGTCCAGCCTTTCTGTAGGCATTGCTGATAGCATGTGGAAAGTTGGAAAACTGATGTGCAGCTTTTCAGGTTGTGGTGGGGTAAGAAACTTCCCCCCCACACATTCTTGGAGTTTATCAGACCAGCTCAGATGGTTTGGAAGTAAGATAAAGCTGTATTTACAGCAAAGCAACATGTACAAGCATATATACCCAATATATTTATGAGTATTGACAAGTATATACAAACTAGAAATAATACAGAAATCCAAATTCCCTCCCAAAGAAGCTGCCCAGAAGGGACTCAATCCCACCCTCTCTCCTTCCCAGAGAGAAAAGAAAAACAACCAGCAAAGCTTACTTTGTTATCTGTTAGTGGAAGGAAGAAGTGTCCCAGAGCAAAGAAGGACAATTTGTTTACATTTTGACACTTTATGCCTGTTAGCAAACCAATTAATGATATAGACTTAATCATTATTCTTCTTTTATAACCAGTGATCTAAATATCTCTCATTAGAATACTCCTATTAGCCTCAAACCAACACACAGGTGTATATGCATAGTTACCCAAACATAAGCCAAGCTGGGTTGAAGACTGACAGAGAAAAAGAGGGGATTTTTTTAAACTTGAGTAAAGGATCTAAACATCAAAGAAGCATCTCAATGGCTTGAAATTTCCAACCAATAAATCCAACCCTCGACAAAAGATACCTGCTGTAGCTTCATTTATCCAAAACCAAAAAGCAGTCAGAGAGCAGGGCTCCCTTGCAGGAAGGAGGAATGAGTAACTGGCTGTGCTCTCTGAGATGCAGCATACTACTGAGCTTGTGCTGAGTTGTGCCAGCATTTGTAACTTTGCTGCTGAAAGCTGATGCAGGCATTCCCCAATGTCTGTAGATATTAAAATCTCAGGATGAGATTTTCTCACTTCCAAATGCATTTCCAGTAGCTTGGAAGACTCAAAGGTATTGTGTCAGATATCAGTTAGCTGTGGTATTTGTTGTATTTGAAATATGGAAGAGATGCAGAAAGTCCAAGCACAGATTAAGAGTTTGAGGTATGCAGTTCCAGGATGGAAATAATACCCTAAGCATGCACTCTGACAGTATCAGTATATATCATATCAACATGTTGCATGGTCTGTCCAAAAAGAGCTCTACATACAGAGGGATGGCTCCATGTGTACTCGTAGCCATCCACATTTATCACAGGCATGACGTAGAAATCAAAGTGCTCCAGAAGTGCTGTCATGGTCCGATCTCTCTCACGCATGTGGATTGCCTATGAAGCACAGGGGAGATTTATGAAACAGATGTGCAATAGTGGCTTTCTTGCTTTCTAGAAAGGCAGCTGATGGCACATGCAAAATATTGTGCAACTGTGGGAGCAGTCAGCCTCCTGGTAGGAGTGCTTTACATCACTGAAATGCCAAATACCAACGTAGCTCTTTGGCTAGAAATGCCAGGGAAAGGGTAGGAACCAAACTGATACAGTCAGTCGAATGTATTACAGTCCTTGAAGCCTATAAATAGGAAAGTTTGAACTTTTTCAGCTTGTATTAATGACAGGCACCCAAAATACCTCCTATGTAAAATATCATGAAAGTAGCATAATATAAACCAAGCCCTAAAATAACATTTCAAATGTGTGCTTTATGTAACATTATTTCTTCCAGTTGTATTGTGAGTTCAGTGCACTGGCAAATCACTCTCTCTATGAAGAACTTCCTCCTAAAGACTTGTTATTAGGAGGAATTTCTTCACAGAGTGATTTGCCATTGGAATGGGCTGCCCAAGGAGGTGGTGGAGTCACCATCCCTGGAGATGTTCAAGCAAAGCCTGGATGAGGCACTTAGTGCCATGGTCTAGTTAATTGGACAGGGCTGGGTGCTAGGTTGGACTGGATGATCTTGGAGATCTCTTCCAACCTAGTGGATTCTAGGATTCTATGATTCACTTGTATGCCAAGTTAATAAGATCTACATTGCTCATTTTGCCTCACAGCCTATCTTGAAGACTAGTGATATGTAACCTGTCTGTTGGTCCATGACATAGGCATAAATTTTAACCTAGATAAGTGATGTTGTTACTATGAGAATAAACTCTGTCCTTAAGCATACCTTTTTCTTTTTCTATAAGTATTTATTTGGTTTAATTTATGCCTTAAACCACCTTTTTTCATTCTAAATCCTCACTAGTTTTCCTCATTTCTAACTAAATGAGAATTGTCAATCTTTCTGCAATCTTAATGACAAACTTAAATGATAAAGGATGGACCTATTATAAAGAATGCCTGGGATTTGCTAGAGAGAACTGGTGATTTCAATGTGTGTGCACAAGTGTGTATTGATGTCAGATTCTAAAATGTTACTTTGTGCAGTGGTATGGAAATAAAATTGGAATTTAAAACACATAAATTAGATCAAGGGGATGGAGAACCGAAATGTTCATCACGTTAGTTCTGAAAAATGCTGCTGAGACATGTCACTGGCAAAGTGACAGCACAGCTGGTAATTGTTTGAAGCAGCATGAAAAGGGCAAATGTGTTTCTCTTCAAGGGAATCTCGAAGCCTGGGATTATCAGTGGGTCACAAGGAATGCTCAGCTGTATCTGTCTCTACCTGATGTGATCTCCTTTCAAACTCTGTAGTCATTGATGTTGTAGAGTTGTGACTGAGCATACAAAGAAACAGATTATTTGATTATTATTGTTATCATTATCATTATTATTTAGTTCCTTCATGGCCAAACCATAAAGCTTGTTTCCAGGACTCTGTTTCTCAGCACAGTATGGGTGATTGTGAGGTCTTAAGATCATTTAGTTCATTTTTACTCTGAACTTTGCTTTTGTGAAAAAGTAATAATAAATAATAGCTCTGAGCATTCACTGAGCAACTTTGTCTGGGCCAGAAAGGCCTTAGGAGCCTTTTCTTCATCCGTAGTAGAAACTGGCCAAAAGGTTGTCACAATGAGTTGGGCAGAGATGCCTTAAATTCAGAAAGACCAAGGCAGCATGCATTAAAATCTTGGTGCAAAAGAGGGAAGTTATATCTTTCAGCATACCTTTCATTGCTGTCCTGAGCAGTGCAAATATTGAAGATATTGAAGACCAGACATGCCCATTAGTCTACGGCTTCAAGTCAAGGCTGGTCGAGCTAAGCCCGCACTACAATCTCATCCTGTCAGTGATTTACTAGTTGCCATGAGCTGATACTATGCATGTGGCTGGAAGCTGTTGGTCACATTCTGGAGGTCTGAAATGAGGATGTCTCTAGCAAGGATGGTACCTTCAGTAAAAGGTGGTAGATCCAGAAAAAAGCAGAAGTGAAAGTGCAGAAGCAGGAGGCAGAGAACAGCAGCAGCAGGTACAGCAGCAGATGACACATCACTGCAAATGCTAAGTAGATATTGTTGGTGCATATGCAGGTGTGGAGTTACACCATGTGGAGAAGGCAAGTGCAGGGTACCTTTTGCTCTAGGAAGTCATGTAGGAAAGAGCCTAAGCTACAGCTTGAACTCACCAAGTATCCTCTTATCCTCTGATCTACTCTGGGAAGTGCCAGCTGGAGTAGTATGGACGTAAGCCACCGTGTGTTGCATGACCCAGAGCCAAGATTGTTCCTTAGATCCGTGTAGCAGTAGAAACATAGCCCGCATCACCAAATGTCTGTGATTCCTGGCATGCCTTCCCCATCTCTGACCATTCAGAGTTGTAAACTTCTCTGCTGCTCGTGTTTTGAAGTTTCTTTCATACTTTGGGCCTCTTTTGCATTCAATCTGTAGGACTTTCTGTCTCTTTCTCACCACACACTCCTCCACCTACTAGCACAGGTGTACAAGCACACATTTATATGCACGCACACTCACTGCTACTTAAGCAGCTTAGGCATAAGTCTCATGTGTTGGTGTGTTGGAAGCAAATGAATTAAGACTGTGTGGAGCTGAGAGTGCAATTGAGTAGACAAGGTAAATGGCATCAAGATTTTTTGCTTTGCTTTGAAAATGGTTATCAGATGTGATTATCTACTCACATGGCCTATGAACCACAGGCAAAAAGCAGGAGAAATCCATTCTCTAGCATGGATACCACAGTCAATCCATATGGCACTTTTGGGATTTTCCTGGCTTTTAGAAAGCTGACAAAAGACAAATTGTATTAAAATGTCACTGTTGTAAAGTATAACACATAAAAGTGAAAATGAAAAAGGTAACTAATATGGAAGAAGAAGCATCTGTCTTGTAGGGAATGCTTAGACTGATCCTGGGCTGGGCTACTGCTGTCTCTTACATACACATACAGTGGGAGAGATGTATTCGGGCCACGTGCAGTAATCTCCTAACATAGACACATAGACACCAAGACTACAGCAAGATCTGAGGTGAAGTGAATCTGTAGGGCACCAAACTATGCTGGTGTCCTAATAAACACAAAAGGGCATTCACCCTGCCAGTGTTTCATGCCTTTGGATGGTGGCCTGCATACAATAACTTCTTTGTGGCCCAACAGGGAACCTAATGTGGTCAAATGCCTTTGCAAAGGTAATGAACATTGTTAAATGAACTTAGGAAACTTATAGACCCAACAAACATGTGCATATAAGCAAAGATTGAAGAAAATGTTCTGGCCAAACCCCATTGCTTGCTCACATTGGTCCTTGGAAAGGTTTTGCAGTAAGTCACAGCTGTACCTTGAGAACATAAAGTGGTCGTTTTTCGTATGATGATCCAATGTATATTTTCTGGAGGAGGTCAGAATGGACTTTCACTATTTCTTCCATCCAATAATATATCTGCAAGGATAAAGTTAGTAAATAAATAGATTTTCTCCCTATTGTTTTCTTTCCTGCCTCTTGAGCTGAGGGGGAAGAGAAACTAGCAATCCAGCCCACTTAGCAGTCACCAGACTCTCTCTGAAAACAAATAGTAAGATAAAATCACAGTCCAAATATAGCCCCAACATTATATTTTATTTCTATTTGGTTAAGTTGTCCTTCATTTGATGTTTTAAATATTTATCTCTTGCTTTGTGACTTCATTTTACTTCTGTACTGACTGCATTTGAATGGCAGTTTGAGACGTGTATGAAAGAGTGTGCCTGATGCTTCCTTTTTCCCTTGTGAAGGCATTACAGTCAACACAACTCTTGGTGATAGAGCACTGCCATGGTAATTATTCACCTGTTGATGATATCTTTCCCTATCTCCATTCTCAACCACGAGACCAGTCTTATCCCTTGAATCTACAGAGGATGGCAACAAAAATATCTTACTTCTTTCAGCGAGTGGTAGTTTTCATAATATGATGAAGAGCTACGTGGGTTGGCTGTGTCATTGATAGTCTGCTTTTCAATAAGGGCTTGAACATCTCCCAGTGAGACTCTGAATAGGAAAGAAAGAGCATGTGTGTGGTAATTTGGCCCTAGCTGGGGACCAGACGCCCACCAAAGCTGCTCTATCGCTCCCTTTCTTAGATGGACAAGGGAGAGGGAAAATGTAACCAAAGAAGCATGAGTCAAGAGAGAAGCAATTTAATAGAATGAAAAGCAAAAGCAAAGGCCACACACAGAAACAAGAGTAAACAGATATTATTCACTGCTTCTCATCAGCAGGTGATGTTCAGTTACTTCCTGGGAAGCAGAGCTCCAATATGAGTAGCAGCTGCTCTGGAGGAAGAGGCCACCAACAAATACTGTCCACACTTCCTTCTTTCCGTTAGCATTTATATATGAGCTGATGTCATATGGTATGTAATACCCCTACAGTCAGTTTGGGTCAGCTGGCCCAACCTCATTCCTTCCCGACATCTTGTCCATCCCTCAGCCTGCTGTTGTGGGGGAAGAGTTGGAAAGGCACAGCCTTGGTGCTTGGCTCAGCAGTAGCCAAAACACTGGTGTGTTATCGATACCCAACTACATCACTGCAAACACAGGGCTACAAAAGATGTTCTGGGGAGAATTAACTCCAGTTCAGACAAACTGAATACAGAGCACAGCCTTCTGGTAAATAAATGACAACTTTACAGAAACAGTCATGATAAGAAAGGAAAAAACACATACCTGTACTGAATGGTCAGTTTCCTTAACTGAGTTTTTATGCTACTTATGCTGGATGCCCCGACGTAAAAATGGACTTCTCTGTCCTTCTTGATGTTTTCAACCACAACAGGTTGCCAGAGAATGACCTGCAAAGTTTCAAAAAACTACTGGGTGGTCTTTTTTTTTTCCACTTGTCATAGAATCAGGCAGGTTGGAAGAGACCTCCAAGATCATCCAGTCCAACCTAGCACCCAGCCCTAGCCACTCAACCAGACCATGGCACTAAGTGCCTCAGCCAGGCTTTGCTTGAACACCTCCAGGGATGGTGACTCCACCACCTCCCTGGGCAGCCCATTCCAATGCCAATCACTCTCTCTGCCAACAACTTCCTCCTAACATCCAGCCTATACTTCCCCCAGCACAGCTTGAGACTGTGTCCCCTTGTTCTGTTGCTGGTTGTCTGGGAGAAGAAACCAACCCCCACCTGGCTACAGCCTCCCTTCAGGTAGTTGTAGACAGCAATGAGGTCACCCCTGAGCCTCCTCTTCTGAAGGCTAAACACCCCCAGCTCCCTCAGCCTCTCCTCTTCTCCTTTTACTGCAGAAAGAAAAAATAATTCCTACTAACATTTAATAAATATTTTGAAGAGAGTCAAAGCATCTGTTTTCAATTCCAGATACCACTTGTAAACAAGCACTGTAATGTTCCCTGTGTTGTGTCTTGCAGCATTCTGCTACTGCTGGAAATGAAATATGTGTGTTTAAGAAATGTTTGTAATGACTTCTGCACATAAATTCATCCATCAAGAGCAAAGACAGGAACATAACCTTTTCTGAGATAGTGTTTCTAGTAGAATGGATTTGTTTAGCTGGTTATTATGTTACATGTTTTTCAAGTCTGCTGAGAATTATTTTCCCTGAGGATATTTTGAGAATTAATGAAGATCAGACCAGACTTTGTAGTTATTGTATTTGCTGATGACTTTGATCAGGGAGGAAATAAATGCCAGAAGGGGGTTGAATGGAAGTCAAGTCGAAGGAGCAATAGAGAGATTAGAAATGGGAGGAGAATAAGAAAATGAGATCCTTCTTGGCAAAGTTAAATCCTTTAGAATAATAAAATCAGAAGATGATATATCAATAAAAGACTGAAACTTTAGAACAAATAATATCAAAATGTATAGAGGTGACAGTGAGCAGAAGATTAGGCATGATTCACAACATGCAAAAGGTTAATGTAATTTATGGATGCATTTTTTAAGAGATTCAGTTTAGAGTCATCAGGCAGTAGGCTTATTTTTTTTTCCTTTCCCCCCCCTTTCTGTTGCACCAGGAATAATATTTAGCTTAGGGCATTTCAGCTAATACATGATTTCAAGCATGTATTAGCTGTCAGCTGTTTACCTCACTCATTTCTCAGAGAGAACATGCCTGCAAAATCATGCAGAAAATTCATCCATGCTTTTAATCAAGACTTTGGAACAATAAATAGTAAAATATTTGCCCCCTGGATACACTACTGCGACGTGCTATAAAAATATCTCATCTAGTCACAGTGTGGCCATCTCAGACATTTTTGGCAGGGTAGCAACAACAGTGCAAGGCTCAACGTTGTTTAGAAAACCCATCCAAGAAGCAAGGTGGATGGTTAGCTGACCAGCACTGATTTCCCTTTTGCCCTGGCTAGCCTGCTGTCTGAGTCAGTGTGCACCACCTCAGGTTTAATTTCTCTTTGGTGTAGGCATTCTCTGAGTTTAGAGCAAGGACAGCTAAGGAATGCTGAATTGACTCAGCTGTGGTGGCTGAGGAGCAATGAAAGGGGGGGATGGGGATGGACATAGGAAACTTTGATCATGGATGTGATTATTAAGCTCTTTACCCAGCAGCAGCAGTGATTAATACTGCCCCAAGGGTAGCTCTAAAAGACTGATAGAGGTGTTCCTGCATCGGTGCCATTGGATAGATGCTACATACATGCTACATGCAGTGTGTGTGCCTGGACACGTTCCTTTGTTACCTACCCTAGGCGATCCTTGTCTGGCAGAGGGGCTGGACTAAATGATCTTTTGAGGTCCCTCCCAACCCCTAACGTTCTGTGATTCTGTAAGAACAAAGTGTTCTCTTTGCTTTAACTTTTTCTGTACCAGCCTTTGCAGGACTAGCACCTGTGATTAGCCAGATAATTCTTCTTGTAAGATGCTAATTTTCAGTTGCTTCTTTTTCGCTAGATCGTGCCCGTTAAAGTTTGTTAGGCACCCTTGTGTCAGAGACTGTGAGTTAAGTTGTGGTGGTAGGAAAGAGCAAAGGAAGTTACTGAGATCTGTGAGAACTGAGTGGAAGGCTCAGAAAAGGCCAATAGGGACAGCGCAAGGCTAGTAGGAGTTTTGGTGTGGACATAAAATCAACAGGAGCCAAAAAGAACAGAGAAAAAGTGGGCATAGGCACCATTAAAAGCTTTCAGTCATTTGTGGCACACCCTCATCTGGTGTGATATGTTGATCAAGGGAGTGGTTATACCTTTCTTGCAGTGTTGCCTTCACACTGGGAGAGTGTGAATGAGTAAATGCTTTTGCAGAGGAAGAGATACCTTTATTTAAAGAACATTTAATTAAAACAGGAGTCATTTTAAAAACATTGCTTACAAAAATGTTGTCTTCTAACTGCTACTTCAACAAAAATATGACAGAAACCCAGTCCAGATCTTCAAAGCTGTGTTAAGTCAGATAGGTCAAGACTGCATTGGTCTAGAATGCTGAGATTTCCTAGCAAGTGTGTTTCTACTTACTGTGTGTTGGTGCTTTGCCAGGTAATGTATAAAATCAGCTGCAGAAATCTGAACTGGGATGTAATCCACTACTGTAACGTTAGGAAGGAGGAGCCTACTCATCTAAATCAGAAGCTAGCAGAAACCCAAGCCTTATCTGAGTGGCTGCATTAGGAAAATGAATGAGAGTGGGCTAAATGTTTCTGCAGGAAGGGTGAAAATGTGGGGTGGTAGTGAAACAGAATTAGTGCACTTTGTGAAAAGTTTGGACTAGAGAGACAGAGGGATTCATTTACCTCAGTGGTGTTCAGTAAGTCCTGAAGGGCTTCAGCCTGCTCATCTGTTTGTGGGAGAGCCCACAGAACTTCATCCCTGAAAAGCAAAGGTAGTTAGGGAGAACACAGGGACTTGGAACTAATCTGGATCACTCAAAAATAGAGAAGGAGGCTCTGTCTTTCTCATCTTCTCTGGCTGGGCTGTCATGAACTCAAAGGTTCAATAGTGAAGATGTCGAACCCAGTTCCAACCTCTATTGAAACCACAATGAAAGAGATGGATCATGGCTTTGTTGTAGCATCTCATACTGGACTCTGAGATTGCTTCTGCAAGCTGGCACTAGGACAACAGAAACCAGCCCTAGCTAATCCAGAGTGCACCAGCACCACTAAAAAACTAGCCTAAACCAGGAAGACAGCTCTTCTGTTCTCTCCAGAACTTCTTGGTCTCAGTCACTGTTCAGCAGAGACATGAGCCCTATTAGTCTGGGACAACCCAAGCATGATGTTCTGTAGATGTGCAGTGGCTACAACCATTGTCATTCCTAGACCAGTACAACTTTCCTCATCCCCACAATTCTGTCCCTGTGCCACTTATGGTTTCATTTGGTCTCTACCACTGTTCTCCTGCTCTCTGCCCGGTAACTTATAGTGCCCTTCTACTTGAAACCCATGGTCCAGACACAGTGTACCTGAGATGGTGCTTCCAGCACTTCTTACTTGACACCACCTTTGGTGACAGAAGTGAAATTCCCTTTCTGGGAAGGGAAATGGACTGCACTGTAAATCCAGCCTTGCTCTTCAGTGCCTTGAAAGCCATGTGTTCAAATTTGCATCAGATAGATAACTACAACTATCTGTGTGTGCAGAAGGAGGAGACTTGGCACAATGCTAAATGCCTTTTTCCACATTCTGGCCTGGGATAGCTCTTGGCCCTCTAATTGTGTACAGTTGGTGGCAGTGCACAAACCAAGTACTGCAGAAGTCCCTGTCAGTGCTGTCTGCAAAAACTGCTCTGAAATAAAACAGGCAGGGCTCTCAGAAGTACTGTTTTCAAGCTGCATAATGTGATTGTCACAAGTCATTGTTGTGACTGATTTCAGGTAGAGACCTGACAACATCTGGCAGCCAAGTGATTCATCTTTTCCATTTTTAGCCAGGCTCCAATTGCTTCTTGTGCAAGCCTAACAATATGCCAGTCCTTTTTTTGCTTCCACCATCATTTGACAGGACATCAAAAAGCAATCAGGGATGGGCAGGATTGGCAGTTTGCCTATTTCTTTAGGCAAATGCACTTCAAACTGTGTGTTTGGGGCTACTTTAAATCTGAATTGATTTTCCTGTATCTGGGAAAGTTTTTTTTTCACAGAGGGGACCAGAAAAGGGTAGCTGCATCTGATTTTTTTCCTATGAATCCCACAGCCTGAGTCCCATAATGAGGAAGCTGATATGGGCAACAAACAGGAGGAGCTGGAAGCCATCATGCATCAGTAAAACTATGATATAGTGGCTACCACAGAAACATGGGCTTCTCAGTTCTGCTTTGTTTTGGTATTATACTCTTTCATCTGTCTTTTTTCCCCACTCCTGTTAGAGAACACCCAGACCAAACCTCTGATTATTGCCTTGAAATTAATCTCAGAAACAACTCTCTATGCCCAGCTTCCTTGCCTTGCCTGCTGCTTTGGTACAGCTGGGTGTGTTCATCTTGAGCAGACCTCTTTTCTTTCACTTTCTGTCCTCAGGCCATGCTTCCCTGGTTGCTCTTTTAGTTTGTCCTTAAGAGGTTTCCCCTCCTTTCCCTCCTCCAGCTTTCTGCCAGGGTCCTATGGGATTCTGTCACTGTACCCCATCTCTTCTCCCTTTTACTTCTAGGCAATTAGAAGTCCAGCTGCTATCTCCGTACCATGCTCAAGTCTATTCCTGTAGCTGTGGCAGAGTGAGTGGGATGCCTTACAGCTCATTTTAGATGTTTTTGATATCTTCATTTGAGCTAGTCACTCTCCCAATAAAATACCTGCACTTTCAGGGTCCACTTAACCTGAGCTAATCTACAAGTGTGTACTAAACTGGAATAAGTTCTAATCAATACACATATTTTTCTCCACTAGCTGTACAGGAAGATGAAGGGAACTTGTTTCTGTGCAGGACTGTGCAGAAAGCTTGTATAGTCAGATGAGTTTCAACCAGGGCTCCTGGCCAAAGTCTCACAGATAGGCATAAATCAGTGCTGACTCTCTGCAGACATCTCACCTCTCCTCTCCATTGTATTTCTCAGTCACTAAGGGGACCACACATCATGCAGCCCCCCAAAATCATAGAATCATAGAATCAGTCAGGGTTGGAAGGAACCACAGCGATCATCTAGTTCCAACCCCCCTAGAGCAGCCTGGCCACAGCCTCATCCAGCCTGGCCTTAAACACCTCCAGGGATGGGGCCTCAACTATCCTTCTGGGCAATGATTCCAGGCTCTCACCACTCTCATGGTGAAGAACTTCCTCCTCACATCCAGTCTGAACCTACCCATCTCCAGCTTTGCTCCACTCCCCCTAGTCCTGTCACTCCCTGAGATCCTAATAAATCCCTCCTCAGCTTTTTTGTAGGCCCCCTTCAGATCCTGGAAGGCCACAAGAAGGTCACCTGGGAGCCTCCTCTTCTCCGGACTGCACAGCCCCAACTCTTTCAGACTGTCCTCATAGGAGAGCTGCTGCAGCCCTCTGAGCATCCTCATGGCCCTTCTCTGGACATGCTCCAGCATCTCCACATCCCTCTTGTAATAGAGGCTCCAGAACTGGATGCAGTATATAAGTATATAAGGTATCAGTGCGGATGTGTCTCCTTATCTTCAAAGCCTGACTTCATTTAAACCTTACATATTCTTTCTGACTAGCATCTCCAGAAGGGAGGCCTCCCCACTTATCTCCAGCTGAATATTTAGCTCTGACTCTCAGCAGGTATTGTCACTAGAATAGTGCTGCCAGCATCTTGCCCTCCTGGACTGTGTAAACTGTTCTTGTGCCTGAAACACAGGTGTCTGCCTGTGGCCTCTTTTTTCTCCCATCTTTCCAGCTCTCCAGTAGCCTCTAGCCTTGCCCTTTCCCTACAGCTGGACTGGATATCTCTCCAGTGCCATCAAGTCTCAGAATGCTCAGGAGTTTATTTTGGTTTTGGATTTGGTTTGGGGTTTTTTGTTGTTTTGGGTTTGTTTTTTTTTTTTTTTTTATGTTCAGATGCAGTAATCATAGTGTAACCTTTCCAAGGGAAGATTTAATACATGAGCATTAAATCCACCAACACTAATGCTCAAATAAAAGTGAAAAGTCAGATATATCACCTTTAAAATCTCATTATTTGAGCCATTTTAACAGCCGAGGCTGGCAGGATTAGTGCTTTCCAGTGGGAGGTGCCATATTCTTCTGCAAGGGTCAGATATCTGGTGTGTCATTTAAACATTAAATAAGTGAACATTCAGGTAGTCTAAAGCAATATTCCTGCACTGAATTTACCTGGAAAAGCATTTAGTTGTCCCCCCCTACTGTAACCCTCACACCTCCACAGCAATCCACAATAAAATGCGGTCACAAGGCAAATGGAAAGGAAAGCTCCTCTGTGTAAGCTATGAACTCCATGGTGCTCATCTGTCACAGGTCAGCCACTGCTGTGTGGTGCAATGTTGCAGAAGGACTGTGAGACACAGCTCACTATCATTTGTGTAGGTGCTTCAGTCCTGACAGCAGGTTGCATTTTAATCGTGATTCCTGTAGGTTGTTCAGCTTAATATCATCGCATGAGGGACTTAGTCTTTTACTCCTACCTATTAAAACATTTCAGGTTTTCAAACCAGCTGTACATGTAGACAGTGAAAGTGCCTTGCCTGCCTTCCTTGCTGACATATGTTCTCATGTTTTCAGAAAGTATTTGGCTGCAGGGCATTTCTGAAGTTTATCGATAGGTAACAATAAAGCTGCTCCTGAAACATTGCACAAATACCAAATGGTTACTCAAAAATGATTTATGACTGGGGAAAAAAAAAAAACCCAATCAGAAAAGCTGCTTTAGAAGGAAAACAGATTGTTAGCACTCT
Source organism: Pogoniulus pusillus (assembly GCF_015220805.1). Lineage (NCBI taxonomy): Eukaryota > Metazoa > Chordata > Aves > Piciformes > Lybiidae > Pogoniulus > Pogoniulus pusillus. The sequence continues at coordinate 48,127,043 of NC_087266.1, forward strand.
CTGAAATGGTTCCTCTTTCTACCTCAAGAAGTAATTCATTTAAGATCTTGTTTTAAAGCAAATGGAGCAAATTATTTTTTCCCATTAAGTTCCAGAATGCCCTTTATTGGCACTCAAAAGCACTGAATGAACAGAATTGATTTGCACTTAAGACCGAAAAGAATAGTTTTAATATGATTAAAAACGTAGGATTTATGGATGTGAAGAAGACTTGGAATAATTTCATTTCTTCCACCATCTATATGTTAAATTGAACCACATATCCAATTACAAGAGCAATACATAAATGTCAACCTTTGCCAAATGTTTTCTTATGCGAGTTGGAGTTGCTGCCTCTTAGACTTTTCCTGTCCCGCTCACACACTTAAAGCCCAGTAGCACCAGCAGCTCTTTACCTTGGAAGAGTGAAGACATGCTTCTCTTGAATCCAGATAAATAGGGTAAAAAAGAGCAGGTAAAACTTCATCTTCACTAAATGCAGTTGCAAAGCCAAAGGTTCAGGACCCACATTATTGATTTAAAAAATGTTATTTAAAGAGTGGTTAAAATTTAATACTGGCTCTCACCTCAACCCCAAGCTCCTGGTGGCTAAGTCAATAGGAGAGAGCTCCCTAGGGAGGTCCTGCTCACATCGATGTCATCTGTCTGCAAAAGGCTAAAGTACATTTTGGACAGTTTCATATTGACAAGTCAGTTTGTCATCCAAGCTTTTGTCTCAATTCATTCTGGCCATGAACCGTGGACATAAGAAAGGACACCAAGTGCAAAGTTTTTGTGAGCCTTTAGTATTTGCAGAGATCCAGCAGAGGAAGTTCTTCACAGAGAGAGTGATTTCCCACTGGAATGGGCTGCCCGGGGAGGTGGTGGAGGCACCGTCCCTGGAGGTGTGCAAGCAAAGCCTGGCTGAGGCACTTAGTGCCATGGTCTGGTTGAGTGGCTAGGGCTGGGTGCTAGGTTGGACTGGATGATCTTGGAGGTCTCTTCCAACCTGATTGATTCTACGATTCTGATTCTATGATTCTATGCTCTGCATTCAGCACTCCTAAAGCTCATCACAGACAAGCATAAAGCAGGGTGAAAGGAGTTGGAGTGAGGTTAAGTCCAAATGGAAAAGTCCTGACCATGCATAATTCACATTGAATCGTCTGGAGTCCTGCGTGGCAAGGCCGTGATCATCCCTGGTCTGCAGGCCTTTTGAGCCACAGTTCCTGCGGCAAGCAGGCATACAAGCAGCACAGTCTGCACCGGGGGGGAGGAGGGAAAGGGTGTTTCAGGAAACTAAAGGTGCTAGTGGAAATTCTGAGGGAAGGGCAAACCAGAGCATTGTGGTAGTTAAGGCACTGCGCAGGTTAAAGCACAGTCAAAGGAAAAGCAAACAGAAGATGAAAGATCAAACAAATAAACGAAAACTCAGATGGCAGATGTGAGGCAAAAAAGTACATCCCCACGCCTCCTGCTTGTCTGAAAGCCACAGAGGCCTCATGACACAAACCCACTGACTCTCAAGCATGTGCTGGGCAGGGCTTACTTGGATCAATGGACTTTCTACTCTTTCTCTTTTTTCTTCATTGTTATTTAAATGATGCAGAAATGTCCTTCTCACCATCTTTGGTCACCATCTTTAGGTGACTACACAGCAGCTGCGCACCCATTTCAGTCCCTACAGATCCATCCCATTATCACCGCCTCAGCTGCAGACAAAGTTTGAATCTGGGTGCCTAAAATGAGGTTCCCAGTAAGTAAGTGCCTACAGAAATTGGGCTGATTTTCACAAGCATGGAGGTTTGCCATGGGCTACGATGCCAGGGGCATCAGAAGAGACGGGGAGATGCCTGATGCGAGCAATTCCAATCCAATCCATTTATTGCATTCCAAGCATGTGTTTTTATGCCTTTCATCAGAAGGCTACAAATTGTATTAAACTGCAATTGGTTACATGTACTTGTGTTAGAAATTACATACTAATTAGTGTAGACATTCATCATGTTCTCTCAACAATATATACACTGGTTGATTCTATGATTCTATGATTGTGTCTAAGCAATCCAAGTCAGCAGAGATAGGTGAAAACCACAGGCTCCAGCCTTACATTTGTTTACATTTGTTATACCATCCTCTAAGCTCATTCCATCCTTCTGTTTTATCTTAACTCAGTACTTCTGAGCTCCTGCACTCTCACCTGTCCATGGCTTATGTTCCAGTGTACCATAGTCAGATGATTCTATAGAATCATGGCATTTAACATTACTATTCCCAACGGAGGTTCCTATTACAAAGATATTTGTGCTGTGACACATCACACACAAACACAGTCACAGTTCTGCCTCTGGGCAGGTCAGATTCTCTTTCCTGGCATGGTCTATTTATAACAGTGTTGTTGTGGTTTGTTATAATGAGCAACCAGACAGTCATTGATTACTCCCAAAACCTTGTGAGTTGCTCTAGCTGTGCACATGCAAAACAACAGTGAAAAAATAACCCAAGCTATTGGTTTGGGATGGGAATGTATCTAGACACCAAACTTAAGCATTAACTTCTCTACTTCCACCTACCTGTTAGGAGTCATCATTTGTCCTTTGGCTTATGTTGACATTCCCCTGATCCACTTGCCTCAGCCACTTCAAAAGTGAATCATCTGCTCTAACAATAGCCCTTCCCAGTGCAAACTGCTACACCTGAGCAAGCCATCTCCTGCTCCTTGCACAGGCACTGCAAAGAAGTGGGTACTTTTGGAGAGCAAGTAATCTGTGGCCACCTGTAGACATCTCAAAGGGTAATGAAACACCTGGTCTTATTCATGACCACTTGTATGCAGGATGCTGCATTTGTTATGGTGAATCCCACAGATCCTGTCCATCTGCCTGCCTCAGCTTGGATGCTTTAGGTCATTGTAATGAATTAAGATAGAGTTGCTCTACCTACAGCAGTAAATTGTTTGTTAACCCTTCACGAATTTCTGAGAATCTGGGAAGTATGTCTCAAGGGAGTGGAACATCTTCCTTATAAAGAAAGACTGAGGGAGCTGGAGCTCTTTAATTTGGAGAGGAGGAAACAAAGAAGTAAATCCATTAATGTTTATGAATAGGTAAAAAGTGAGTGCCAGGAGGCTGGAGCCAGGCTCTGCTCGGTGATGCCCAATGACAGGACAAGGTGCAGGGGGTGGACACTGAGGCATAGGAAATTACATGTAAAAGCGAGGAAAAATTTCTTCACTGTGAGGGTGACAGGACACTGGAGGAGGCTGCCCAGGGGGTTATGGAGTCTCTCTCTCTGGAGATGTTCAAAACTCACCTGTATGTGATCCAGTGTGATCTGCTATCAGTGGTCCTGCTCTGGCAGGAGGGTTAGACTGGAGGTCTCATCCAACCCCTAACATTCTGTGATTCTGTAATAAACTGGAAAGAAAAATGTACTCTTAAAAAACACTGTGAAAGACAGCTAAAAGCCAGCTGAGTTAATCAAAGCATTTCATTTTGGTAATTTCAGCCCTTGTTAGGTTTTCACTCCATTTCATGGCTTTTTAATAATTTTATTGAAAATTAACTCACATTTCTATGCCCTTTTTTATTATGACCTGGAAGAAACAAGACTGAATTTAAGTAACTGCTGCAAGGGGGGAAATTTGCCCATTTGAAAGCTTCCATTTTTGAACAAATGCATTTTTCTCTAATTGGGAAATTCATCAAAACTGATTCTTTCCAGTAACCTTTGTTTTTTCTTTTTGCTTCTGATGAATCAGCGTTCGCTGTCGAAGAGCTTCTTGGTCAAAACGTCTGACTGTGTTCAAAGGTTTTGCTGCATCTGGATTAATTAGTCCTTCTGCACTGGGTAGAGCATGAGCTATGCTGAACTAGTGCTTGCAAGTGTTACTACAGCAGATGCAACTAGAAGCCTTGGAGGAATGTAGTTTGATCTGTGTTGGTTTCTCTTTGTGACATGCACAGGCTTTTGTTTAAAAGGTGTCATCAGGTCCTAGTTTTCAGAGCAGATCATTATCAAGATAATATTTTGGGTTTTTTTGTTAAATATTACACTTGGGAGTTGGGAATGGCAGTATATAAAAGCCTCCTGGTGCCATAACTGTTTTGCATTTTGGAGTATAATCACATTCATAAAGCAATTCTAAAGAGATCTTAGAATCATAGAATCACCCAGGTTGGAAGAGACCTCCAAGATCATCCAGTCCAACCTAGCACCCAGCCCTAGCCAGTCATCTAGACCATGGCACTAATGCCTCATCCAGGCTTTGCTTGAACACCTCCAGGGATGGTGACTCCACCACCTTCCTGGGCAGCCCATTCCAATGCCAATCACTCTCTCTGTCATGAACATCCTCCTAACATCCAGCCTTTACTTCCCCCAGCACAACTTGAGACTGTGTCCCCTTGTTCTCTTGCTGGTTGCCTGGGATCTGTCTCTTCCCTCTCTCTCCACTTTCACATTTAATAACAACAGTGCCCTCTGAACACTACATAGATGGTGTATCTCACCCAGATCAGGCTCTCTGTGGTGATTTAAGGTGCCAGTGGCCAAAAAAGTGGCAGCAGAAAAGGGCAGGCATCCACATCCCAGCTAAGCTAGGGCAGTTATCGTTGCTGAAGCTGCCTGCACCAGCATGCGTTCAGATGGTGGACTGTGCCTGGCCATTATGCTGGGCTCCTGCAGCTGCTCTTGCTAGTGAAGGAGAGCCAGATCTCAGAAAGTGGTCAGATAAAACAAGGCAAAGGAGGAACTGCCTGAAGTGCTGTAGCCAGATGGTCTTCAGCAGTTGGTGGAGTGCCACTGAGCAATTTCCAGTGACTCTCAGCAGCAGCACTCTTAGCTTTCAGCAGCCAGGTGCCATGAGACTCCCTCTAAGCCTAAACAGGACCTATATGTGGCTTTCCTCTTTGATCTCAGGGCCTGCACAGTACCCATCAGCAAGGTTTTAAATAACAAGCCTCATCCTGCATTGATATTCTCAGATCTCAGTCTGTATTTCAGCATGTGCCAGAGCCCACGCTTACTCCATTCTGTCTGTTTGTAGCAGTAAACCTGTTAACAAGCACACAGAAGGAGCAGGAGAAGGAGAGGTCAGCTGTCATCAGAAGCTACATCCCTCAGATCCTTTTCCCTGTTTGGGATTAGCATTTTCTGCTATTGTTTTGATCTTCCAGAATCTTCTCATTTCCAGTTAATCAGCAATGATTCCCTCTAGGGATGGCTAATCACACCAGTGGGTCCATGTGCCTGAAGCAGGAAACAAAAGCCATGTGAGCCTGTGCTGTTCTTCTTTACATTCAGATTCAAATGGAAAATTGATGTCCTGAAAAATATTTACAGGCAGGTGCCTTTGTTGGGTTTTTTGAGCCTAATGTGGCAAAGGTAGCCTGCTGGCACCCTTCCTGTGTGAGGCAAAGGATGACTAAAATCTAAAGAAACTCTGATCTTTGTCACTTGCTGTGGGATGCAGCTGAGTGCCATTGCTCATGAACCACACAAAGATGCAATTAGTTTAACAGCTCTTTATTATGAATGTGGCAGAACAGAATTAAAGCTCAATTTACAAGTCTCCCTTTCAAACCCATTCAGCCGTTAAGGCTGCATCATCTTCCAGTTTTCCAAGGCATATAATTGATAAATGATTTCTCCCTGCACACCTCAGCTCCTCATCTTTATTCATGAACCAATTAATCTCCATAGGACACTGTGATCATTTACATACATGGCCAATGTCACCAACCCCTGTCATTTCATTCTGGAAACAATTTTGCAGCACAGGAAACCACCAGGAGGGGGAAAACCTGGACTGTGGTCTAAATTTCTGTGGTTCTGGCATTTCTTCTTCATGCCATCCCCAGATATAAAAAAACCTGTGCTAGAAAATGATGGGTTAACCTGGAAGGAAAAAGACCTCTCGTCCCCAGGTGAGTTCTGTATAGGCAGTGTTTTTCAGTCATGGCTGATACAAACAGAGGCTAAAAATACAAGTTCACTTTGCATTTTTTGAGTACTCAGTTATGGTTTTTTTATTCAACTGTCTTTGCTGTTTAGCTTTCCAGAATCAGCAGAGAGAAAGATGCTGTAATGTATGTGCTGGTTTGGGAAGGTGAGGATTTGTCTGCCTCTGTCAAAACACTTTCCTCATGAGCTCTGTTTCCTGAAGGCCTTTCACCAGCTCCCATCCACACAACATGTTTTCCAAGTGACTCATGTCTTCCTGTTGCTGGTATTATTTATTTGGCAGTATCTTAACATGGATTACTTGCAAAGCAAGGTCAGCTTTGGTAAGCCAAGGTGTCAAAGGAGCCACAGGGGCACTCCAGGCAGAGCTCCTGAGCACTTGAGAAAACTGTTTCATGTATCACCTACAGAGACCACACTTGGGCTAAGGTGCAAGTGAACGGGTGCAAACCTGTGCCCTTCTCTGTGTGCATAGGTCTGCATGCACGTGTCAGAAATGCTGTTAGCCTTGGAGCGTGTTCTGCCTGTCTCTGAGTGCATTGGCAGTAATGATGCTCTCCTCTGCAGTGCTGGCACTTGCTCACATTGCTTGCATGGCATCTGGCCATGTGAGGATTGGAAGATTGGGTGCTTCCTTTAGGCTTTTGGAGGATGCTGGAACTTGTTTGGAAGGTGCTGAGACCTGCTTGAGGAAGCTGAAAAGAAACTCCATGAAACAAAGCTCCTGCCCCTTTTCATTCACCCCTCTCGAATGTTGTGGTCCCCAGCTCACAGGGGCACATCTCACTCAGCCCATGCTGCCTATCAGTCTGCCCAAGCAGATCCACACTGCAGAGAGAATTCATCACTGTCCCAGCAGAACAGCTTGTGTGCAAGCACATACAAGTAAGCACTTGACATATCTTATATCCATCCAGAGAGGGGCAAGAGAGTTTAGCACACTCAGTGCTGCAGTTGCAGACCCTCAAGAAACCAGTGACACAGCAGTATGGCTGCTCCAGCCTAGCATGATGTGACTTCTCTGGCAGCTGAGGACATCTGTTCTGAAACCTTCTGCAGTCTGCCATGCTCTAAAAGCCTGATGATTCCTGTTTGGGCTGTCATTTCCAAACCTTTAGGATTTCACTGTAGGCTGGAGAGAGAGACTCCTGCCATTGTGCTTGGGATCTCCCTGCTCAGATCTTCTGTGAGAGTTGTGAAGTGAAATGACCTTATGAGAATTTGTTCTAGCAACTTCCTCCTAACATCCAGCCTACAAAGACCACAGATGTCACTTTCCCAGTAGCCAGAGATCCTCTATTCACTGTCTTGCTCAATAAGCAGCTTCTTAGGTTTGTGGATAAATTTTAGCTGGGAAGTTGCTCACCACTCAGCAGGCAACAAGGCTCAGGCGTTCAGCACTGCATACCTTGTCTATGTGCCCAAAAGTGCTAGATTTAGTGTCTGAGCAGCCTGGAGGAAAATCTCTTCAATTCCTTATAAGTTTATTCTCCAGGTGGTGGAAGAAGCTGCCAAAAGCAGCAGAAGATGGAGAGCTGTGGAGTCACAGTAGCAGCTCCACGCAGGGGTTTCCAAGATCAGAGGTACCAGGTCCTTTTCTCCGTCAGGCTGAAAGCAGCAGTAGCTGAGTACTTGCTGTAGGACCACTGCTGCTTGTGTGCTTGTGTGCAACCACCTGCCTGAGACAAGGCCCTGTTTTACAAGTGGAAGCCAGATAGAGCTATTGCTCAGTTAGGCAGCCATTGACACCAGGGGCTGAAATTTGTGATCAGGCTCACAGCAGAATTAGAATGCATTTGGAAAGAGGGTGGGGGGGGGTTGGTTCAGTTCCATCTCTGGAGGAAGTAGAAATGTGATTTCATCTGTACAAACCTGCAGCAGCCAGCCATACTGCTTGCTATCCCCTTTCTGAGGCCAGAAATGATGATTTCTAGCCAGGATAGATGATTTACAAGAAGGTGTAAAATCCTCATCATTCACCTAATTATGCTTTACTACACTGTTGGGGAGATACTTTCTTCAGAATCCATCTGGTGATCAGACTGTACCCTGAAGCATGTGGATTGATTGCCCTCATGGTTTTTTTCCCCTCCTAGTTAGTCTAACTGCTGATGCTTTGTTTTCATTCATGGGAACGTTTGAGCCTTTCTGAAGCATTGAAAATTATGATTATTTGTGCAATGAAAATCAATAATGAAAGTGCTTACAAAGCCAGTTTGATTTGGGAGTAAATCCCAAAGACAGCTGCTTCCTCTGAGAGAGAGAGGCAAAGTTGGAGAAAAGCAACAGCGACAAATCCCAGATCTTAGGGGTTTGTGATGTTTGTTTCCTTTGCTCTCTCTGTTTAAAAAGCCTGAATGAGGCACTTAGTGCCATGGTCTGGTTGACTGGCTAGGGCTGGGGGATAGGTTGGACTGGATGATCTTGGAGGTCTCTTCAACCTGGTTGATTCGTTGATTCTATGATTGATGGGCTTAACCCTTTCAGCATCTGATGAGAGCTTTGTTCCAGGCTCCTATTCCCATTTCATGAAAGCAAAACCTCAAGTCCATCAAATAAACCAGAACACCAGTTAAACAGAGGTGCACTGAAATGTGACAGTGTTAAACTCCTGTTCCAGACTGCAGTTATTCCCATGCCTTTAGGTTCAGGACAGCTTCATTTTCCAAGGGAGATTGTAGAAAGAGGGATGAAGATCTGGGAAGGCGTTTCGTCTAGTGACCCTGCCAACAGCACTTCCTCCCCTTTGCACGCTGACAGGCGTCAGTGTTTTGCCCTGGGTTAAGTAAGCCCAGGATGCTCCGTTTGCCAGCGGACAGCTCTCTCGGCGCCCAGGCACTCCGCTCTCTGGAGCTGCGGATGGACTGACTGCCATCTGCTGGTTAGCTCTGCCTGCTGCACTGCTGCCAGCGCTGCTGCCCGCGCTCGCTGCTGCTGCCAACTGCTCCGAAATTAGCGTCCCCAGACGCAGGCTTGGGGTAGGGGACTGGCAACGGGGAGGAGTGCTGTGTGCCAGGGTGTCTGGCTCCAGTGCTGGGGTACTGAGGGGGAGGAAAAGCAGCCCCCTTCACAAAATATGCTTTGCATAACAGCATACATCACCTAGGACCTCTCTGGAGCCCGAGGTAGGGGCAGTTTTCAATCTGCTGGGCCACTCAAGTCCTACATCTTGCCCATGGGAAATGCATGATGTGTGAAAGCCTCTTCTCCCTATGCCTCATGCAGCAGACTCCTCCAAAAATCCTACCCCTGAACTGGGTTGCTACGGGCTGGTGAATGAAAAATGCCCTAAAATTGCATCCTCTCTTTGGAGTACCAAGTGCCTGCATTAGTTTGAGACCAAAGGAAAAACCCCACTTCCCACCCTGGTGCTGCTACCATCTCCCACCCATCATCCACTTCATCCCTCATGTCCACCTCTGAGTCCTGCCTGGGTGAGGGCATCCCCTTGAGATGAGTAACCCAGAATAGCATTATCTGGCCCTTCCAGATCTGCACTGTCTATCCAGCCAGAAGTGGCCCCTGCAGCTGCAAACACACATGCATGAGCACAAGATACATATAACACATGGTCATCTCACCTGAAATGCTGTAGTCAGTTTCTGCATGCAGTTCCCTCACACTGTAACCCTCTGCAGGATTCCCAAGTGAAACAACATAAGAGCTGAGCAGCCACCTTCTCAGTGCCTCCTCTCATGTATGACAACAGTGTGTCCAAGGAGCAGCACAGGGGCCATGCTCTGCCAGCAATGAGAAATATTGTGGCCTGACAGAATGGGTCTTCCCAACCTGTATTAATTACATAGCTTCATGAGAGTAAGAGGGTGGCCAGATCTTACCAGGAACAGGATCAAACCATTAGTGCAGACACCAAGTAGCATGTTTGCATTGCAGAATGTTTAAAGAAGCAAAGTTTATGGGTACAGGAGCAAAAGAAGAAGGTGATGGGTATTGTGCCAAATGGGGAAAATCAATGTCCTACTCAATGCCTTGAAGTCCAGATAGAGAGCAGTGACAAGTGGTGTCCTTCAGGGGTCTGTACTGCCACCTGTGCTGTTTAATATTGTTATCAATGATATAGACAGCCGGGTGGAGTGCACCATCAGCAAGTTTGCAGGTGACACCAAGCTGAGTGGTGGTGTTGATACACCAGAAGGATGGGATGTCATCCAGAGGGACAAGCTGGAGAGCCTCAGGTGAACTTCATGAGGTGAACTGGGGGATCAGGGGATAGAAAGCAACCCTGTGGAAAAGGGCTTGGGGGTGCTGATGGATGGGAAGCTGGACGTGAGCTGACAATGTGCACTTGCAGCCTAGAAGAAGATCACATCCTGCCAGCAGCTCCAGAGAGCTGATTCTGACACTGCTCGGGTGACATCCTGGAGTACTGCATCCAGCTCTAGAGTCCTCAATATAGGAAGGACATGGAACTGATGGAGCAGTTCCAGAGGAGGGCTATGAAAATGATCAGGGATTTGGATCACCTCTGCTACAAGGACAGGCTGAGGGAGCTGGGGTTGTTCAGCCTGGAGAGGAGGTGGCTCTGGGGAGACCCAATAACAACATTCCAGTACCTGCAGGGGGCCTACAAGGAGGATGGCGAGAGACTGTTTACAAAGGCCTGCAGAGACAGGACAAGAGGAAATGGATTCAAGCTACAGAAGACCAGATTTAGATTGGATGTTAGGAACAGATTCTTTACCATGAGGGAGGTGGAGCACTGGAACAGGTTGCCCAGGGAGGTGGCTGTGGCCCCATCCCTGAAGATATTCAAAGTAAGGCTCGAGAGGGCTCTGGGCTACCTGAGCCAGCAGAGGAGATCAGACTAGATGACCTTTGGAGGTCACTTCCAAGCCAGATTGTTCTGTGATTCTATAAATCACACTGAGACAGGCTGCAGGCCCAGCCAGTACAGTGTCCCATTGTTGGCAGTGTCTTAGAGTGGCACATTCAGGAATGACCTAGGAAATTATTCTCTCTGCTTTCTGCAGTCAGAGGTATCAATAATAATATGGCAGACACATCTTTATCTAGCCCACAGCTCGGGGGGGGGTGTGTGTGTGTGTGTGTGTGTGTGTGCGTTTAAAGCTGTCTCTGTTTAATCTGTTTCAGCTATTCAGTAGCCAGGCTAGACAAACTAACCCCTGGAAACTGTAGCAAAAGCTTATCTACGCATTTTAGTAGCAACTGGGAACAGAATCCAAGACTTCATTGCTGTCTACAACTACCTGAAGGGAGGTTGTAGCCAGGTGGGGGTTGGTCTCTTCTCCCAGGCAACCAGCAACAGAACAAGGGGACACAGTCTTAAGTTGTGCTGGGGGGAGTCTAGGCTGGATGTTAAGAGGAAGTTCTTCCCAGAGAGAGTGATTGGCATTGGAATGGGCTGCCCAGGGAGGTGGTGGAGGCACCATCCCTGGAGGTGATCAAGCAAAGCCTGGATGAGGCACTTAGTGCCATGGTCTGGTTGAGTGGCTAGGGCTGGGTGCTAGGTTGGACTGGATGATCTTGGAGGTCTCTTCCAACCTGGTTGATTCTCTGATTCTATGATACAGGCTTCCCTTCCCCGTTAGCACATGTATTACTGAACACAAAGAGTACACATTTGGCTTTAGAGAACTTTTTATTTGGAGACACTTCTCACATCATTGATTATTGGTTCTTTATTAAGGCAGTTCTGAAAGGGCTGAAGGGGAGGGAAGGGAGAGGGAGGGAACTGAAACTGTGTCACCAGGATTTCATTAAGGCAAGATTCCCTCATTCTGCATTTCACCACAGTAAAATCCATGTAAAAGCCAGAACAGTAAATGACTCACACCAAGGAAAGACATTCAGTGCAAATATATCCTACTGACTATCCATAGACAGGACTAAGTCCTCAGCTGAGGCAAACCTACAGCACCTTGTTAGCCACAAAGCTGTGTTGAGGATTGCACCTTGGGTTCAGGGAAGCATTTCAGTATGTGTTCCGTATGCAAGCACAGGTTTAAATGCTCTCCTGAACCAGAGCCATAGCCTTTGAGTGCAAATCTGTGAAGTCAAGAAAATGTGTCTTTGTGTTACTAGGTAAATTTGTCATTCTGTGTCCCACTGGTTCACTTCTTATCACATTGCTACTAATTGAATGCACTCCCTTGGTTTCTTGAACGTGGTTTTAATTTCTATCATGCTTTGCAGTCTGCTTATGTTTTAAGCATATTGTGACATTAAAATGACTTATCCTTTGGAGGGCACTTCTTGCAAAGCTTCCAGAGCTTGGGTGTTCTTGGAGGACCAAGTTATGGTTTGTAATTTTCAGTGACTAGTAATGTACTCTGTGAGCAATGCCACAGACAGCAGAGGCATAACTTGCAGGGAAAAGTACTCCTCAGTTCACAGGCCAGCCACACACTGCAGACCCCAAACACCTCTCCTTTTCCACAAGAAAGAGAATCCTACCATTCCAAAAATAGAGTCACTAATACTTGCATTGGCTTGGGGAAACCTGTTTTGTTATCCTGGGTGCAAACTGAAGGAAAGCATGGCAGAAATGCTACCAAAGCATGAAGACTTTTTTCAGGCAGAAGCAGTATATGGCATTTCACAATTCTGAATGTGGTCTGTGCCTGCCAAGAGGAAGATCTCCAGGTGAGCTCTAACAGAAAGCCCTGGTGCCCGTTAATAAAAGGATATGTACAGGTCTCGCTATTGAGATCTTGTTCAGAAACATGAAATGGTTGTAACTAGCAAAGTGGGAAATAAGGCAAGACATGTTACTGTTCAAAACAAAATGCTTCCTGGCTACACGTGGGTACACAGCTTTTTAATGGTCTGGAATGGTGTGTAGCATCCATGCCTCTAAAGCATGGGCACTCTGCAGATTTCCCTGATAAGGAGAAGAGCATTCAGTTTGAGGAAATCAAAAGGGTGAATACCAGGCATCAGTGCAAGTCTTTTGTGCTTTAAACTTTCTTCATGCCTTTGCCCATAAGGCAAGCAAACACTGTCATGACCATTTTGGGTTTGACTTCCACCAGGTCTTCGGGAAGGGCATAGACTCTTGCTCCAATCTTTCTTGCCATAGAGATGGCATATCTGCGTTATAGGGATGAGAAAAAAAAGACACAAAGAAAGAAATTACTGCAGCAGCCTCAATTTTCCTTCTGTTAAGATGTTTTTTACAAGATCAGTACAAGAGTGGGCTGGGAACATTCTTACTGATTCGTCAAAAGGAAACTTTTCTGTTTAGCCTGGAGAAGAGGAGGCTCAGGGGGGACCTCATTGCTGTCTACAACTACCTGAAGGGAGGTTGTAGCCAGGTGGGGTTGGTCTCTTCTGCCAGGCAACCAGCAATAGAACAAGAGGATACAGTCTCAAGTTGTGCTGGGGGGAGTCTAGGCTGGATGTTAAGAGGAAGTTCTTCCCAGAGAGAGTGATTGGCATTGGAATGGGCTGCCCAGGGAGGTGGTGGAGTCACCATCCCTGGAGGTGTTGAAGCAAAGCCTGGATGAGTCACTTAGTGCCATGGTCTGGTTGAGTGGCTAGGGCTGGGTGCTAGGTTGGACTGGATGATCTTGGAGGTCTCTTCCAACCTGGTTGATTCTATGATTCTATAGGGAAGTATGAGACAGGCCATAGAGAACTACATTTCTAGTAAAAGACAGAGTGTATTCCCTGGTGGTTATAGAGCATTGATTGCCTGCACCAAACTCTGCTATCAAACATCTAGCATCCCACCCCCTGAAAGAGTATCCTCACAACCAGCCTTGTCCCCTCTCAATCTCTCTGACTCAGTCCTTGCACATAAACAGATTCACAAGGTTAGAAAGCAGAAGGATGATTTTAGTGGAGAACAGTGTTGCTGGAAATAAACATTCAGGGATTTCTCTTCAGCTTGAGTCACACTCAGGCTCTGCATGCTGACCTTCCCATCTCTCTACTTAGAGTGCACTGTTACAAAGCTATTAGCTGTTCTCCAGTGTAAATCTCTTCTCTCTTTCATGAAAAAAAAACAAAGTAAGATTTTTTTCCCCCTAACTTCAGAACACATGCACTTCTGAAATTCTCCCCAAAATACAGAGAAAAAAATATTTGGGAGGGATGGGTTGAAAGAAAGAGGAAGAGGAAAAAATAAGAGGGATGAGAAAATTAAGTATGAAAAGAGGCACGTGCAGGACTGGAGGAAAAGAAAGAGAACAGATGGTAGGAAATGGAAAGGGAAAAGAACAGTGGGGAAAAGTCTGTTAAAATGATGGTAACTTTGATTGCCTTACAGTCATCCTTTTCTCTTTTTTCAGTTGCACCTAGCAAAAGATAAGTTAAACTGATGACCAAACCCCCAGGTCATCTCCATAACTCTGAAAGGAAAGGGAGATGCCCCCAGGAATAGCTCTGTGCTAAGAAATGCTTTGCACTCAGGGAAAAAAGTAAAAATCAATATCCATATCCATAAATCCAGGTTTTCAGGCTTGAATCCCATCCTCCCCCTTCTCTCTTTTATATGTCCTTGTTCCACCTGCATGTGACTACAGAGAACCTCTAACCGCTAGTTTCCACAGCTCAATATCGTTGGCATTTTCCCCTGATCTCCAAAAGAATTTAACATTTAATAAGAGAAAAGAGGAGCTTGTGAAGCCAACTGACTTTGATGCCTTCAAGGGGATTACAAAGCAGGAATTAGAACATTACACACTGGATTTCCACTGATGTTTCTTTTTAACGGTCTAACTTCTAGCCTCCATGCTTCTAACTCAAGGTATTTCTTATTTGAGGTTCTGCCAGATGAGAATGATGGCAGAGCAGCTTTCAAAGGCAGTCAGGCAAGCCTAAGCAGCTAAAGCTAATGTTAGGTGTCACTTAACATACTTAGCATTGTTGAGTTTCTCCTCATCATTCAGATCCTCTGTTTTCAAGAGGTCGTATTTGATCGATCCTGGTTGAATGGCATCAATGAGATCCAGGACTGGCATGCTGGTGCTGATTTTGCTGTCCTGCATACATGAGAAAATGAGTTAGATGCAAGAACAGGATGACAGATCTCCCACAAAGCCAGAGACTAGTCTCAAGAGCAATGGGCAGCTCAGTCAAACACCATTTAGAGCTTCTCAAAGGGCTACTTAGCATCATTTTTCATGTAAGGCAGACTAAGAACACTTTCAAGGCTATTTTTTCCCCAATGGATGAGATATCATTAAAGCAAAAGATGCAGCACTGAGCCAGTGTGAACTGCTTCCTGTAGAGAGGTGACACCAATATAATGGGAGGTGTGAGGAGGACCAGAGGTGTCATTCCTGAGCTTATTACATAAAATCTGAAGGATCTGTCTTTGCCTGGTGCAAATGGCTCCTTTACATCCACTGAGCATTTCCCAGCCTGGGAAGAATCACAAATGAGTCAGCAATATTGGAAGCTCTCTAGGATTGCTATGTTGATATGGTGCCTTGCACAGCAGGGCAAGGTACCCCTGAATGGCACTACCAGATTCTAAATATATCACTATTGTTCTTGTTAATACCATTATTTGTAATTGCTGCTGGTCCATAATCAACTGCACAGCAGTGCTTCTTTATTTCCAGTCACCATTCCTGGCTCCATACTTTGATTTGCTATGTTTGCTGTCTACAACTACCTGAAGGGACATTATAGCCAGGTGGGGTTGGTCTCTTCTGCCAGGCACCCAGCAACAGAACAAGGGGACACAGTCTCAAGTTGTGCTGGGGGGAGTCTAGGCTGGATGTTAGGAGGAAGTTCTTCACAGAGAGAGTGATTGGCATTGGAATGGGCTGCCCAGGGAGGTGGTGGAGTCACCGTGCCTGGAGGTGTTCAAGCAAAGCCTGGCTGAGGCACTTAGTGCCATGGTCTAGTTGAGTGGCTAGGGCTGGGTGCTAGGTTGGACTGGATGATCTTGGAGGTCTCTTCCAGCCTGGCTGATTCTGTGATTCTATGTTGAACTGGCATTCAAGGCATGTCTTGTGATGTTCATATTCTGTTTCTGTTACCTTTTCACAATAAAGCCCCCTGAAATAACATCTCCATATCCCGTCATGACTTCAAAAAAGGAATGAAAAATAATCAGACTATGTAGGCTGTATCATAATGCAATGTGTGCATGGATATGTCTATATAAAACACACACCCAAACACACTGAGTAAGAGGTTTCTAAGCACAGTCTTGAACAAAAAACTATACCTTGAAACTGGAGATGGTTGAATCCTTTCCAGCTGCAGTAAGTGTTTCGTTGACCCAGCTGACAATGATTTCATCATTGACCTTCTCTCCACCACCAATATCTTCAAGGATGTTCAGGGTGTACCTTCAGAGGAAAGCCATGAAAACTGCAATTTCTGAGAGCCTACCACAACCTCAGAACCACATGTAGAAGATCATATGGGCAGGTGACTGGCATCACCCAATCAGTGCTCTTCAATCTGATACTCCCCTACTTCCCACACACTGGGTGTAAATGAACTATAATATGATAACTAATATGATATAATTCATCTCCACCTCTCTGATCACTGTTTTGAGAGTGTCAAAAGTGTTTGATACTCAGAATTCCCTCCTAGTGGATCTTGCTGTAAATGACTCATTTTTGTAGTGCTTGAGAAAATGATCACTGATTTAAGGCCAGAAGGTGATTGTTATGCTTGTCTAAGACTGACGTTCTGCACTGTGCTAGTTTGAGGCAAATTGGAATATTTTAATGAGAGAAATTAGATTATAGGCTGTGAAAAGGAAACAGTGGTGCTGTCGACTTCACTCATAGGCTTGCTGAGATGTATAAAAGCAAGAACACAAACATAGACAAGTCAGCGTGTGTGTCTCTGTTGCAGTCAGTGCCTGTGCTTTTTCTCCCTGTGTAACCCAACTAATTCTGCTTCTAATCCCCTCCTTGACGACCTTCCAAACTCACCTTGCATAAGGTAGAGGGGTGGAAAGAAGGTGGAAGGGTGATTGGAAGCCCCTCCTGGGGACTCTGGTTTCTGGGAGGGCTGTTGTGTTTCTGTATTACTTTTAACTTGTCTATTTCTGTCTATAACTGTATCTACTGTAAATATCTGCTTGTATATTGTGCTAAGCTGTGAATTTAAAGCTTCATTCCTTAACTTCCAGATGGCTAAGTCTAGTTTGGGTGATTTCATAAGAGTTGGGGGGCAGATAACTCCCAAACCTGAAATATTTTGGTTTATGTCAGCATACACCTTGGAAAGACATCACAAAGTAAGGTCAAGTAATCACCACATGTTTAGATTAATTACCAGCCTGGTAAACCTATTCCTTGCTTTATAGACTCAACTTAGTCTGTACTCAGTTCCTAACTACTGGCTATCTTTACACTTAATTATGGAGCTTTGAAATGGACACACACACAGAGAATTACATTAAAGTAGGAAGAGCTTCTGAGTTAATTCTGCTTCAGGTAGCAGATTACAAAGTTTCTACATCAATTTCTTCTCTCTGGTACATTCACCCCATTCCCTGGTACTGAGACCTTTCAACTTCCTTTTCTCTCTTCCATGCAATGAACATTTATTCATGCTCTACAGATAGTGACAATAATAATCTTCTGCATGAGCTGACTGTAATGGCCTTGCCCAAAAGATAATGTACCTCCTAATCCTGATTTTCAGCAGTATGTTTGGGTGGCCAAGAAGGCCAATGGCATCCTGGCCTGCATCAGGAACAGGGTGGCCAGCAGCACTAGAGAGGTGATTGTCCCACTGTGTTCAGCATTGTTGAGGCTGCACCTTGAGTACTATGTTCAATTTTGGGCACCACAGTATAGGAGGTGCTGGAGCAAGTCCAGAGAAGGGCAACAAAGCTGGTGAAGGATCTTGAGACTAAGTCTTATGATGAGTGGCTGAGGGAGCTGGAGGTATTTAGTCTGAAAAAAAAGGCAGGCTGAGGGGAAACACTAGTGCTCTCTACAACTACTTGAAAGGAGGCTGTGGAGAAGTGTGGTGCTCTCATAAGTCACAATTAACAGGACAAGAGGAAGTGGCATCAAATTACACCAGAGGAGGTTTGGGTTAGATATCAGGAAAAGCTTCTATAGCAAAAGAGTTATCAAAGACTGGAAGAGGCTGTCCAGGGAATTGGTTTAATCACCATTCCTGCTGTCTAGATATGGTGCTCAAGGATATAGTGTAGTAGTGGCCCTGGCAGAGGTATAGAATGGTTGGACTTGATGATCTTAAAGGTCTTTTCCAACCATAGTGATTCTTAATTCTGTGACTCTTAACTAACAAGAGGTTACTCTATCTTTTTATGTAAGTGTAAACAGAGGAGTGAGAAAGCTGTAACCCTCAGAGCCTTCTCACAGACAGCATCAGGAAACTGTTACAGTGCAAAAGGAGCACACCAAACCCCTCTGCAGTGTGTGTCTGACTGCCATACCTTCTCATCAACTGCCAGACTAAGGCCAGTGTGAGTGTACGATTTCCTTCATTCAGATCCTGCCCAGCAATGCCAACAAGGGAAAACTTGGCTTGATTCTTTCCCAGTTCCACTGCATAGTTGCAGTTTTCAAGCTGTTAATGACAAGGTTGATTAGTGTGGTTATTACAAAAGAAAAAAACAACCAAAAAAAACCAAACCAAAAAATAAGAAGCCAAGACACTATGACTTCAGATTCTTTGGATCACCGAGACTAGGTCATCCTGGGCAAACAGAGGCTGTGGGCCTGTGTGATAACACTGCCAGCAGCCAGCTCCATCCCCAGAATACCATGGTGAGCAGTTAACACAGAGGGAAATGCTATACTTCATCACCAGGGCCCAAAAAACCAATTACCTTGTAAAATAGGGATTTATGGCTCACGGGTACCTCCATCAGCATGGCATGGCACTGAGATAAAGGATTAGTGTCCCAGTCAATATTTTAGGTCAGGTAATCACTCTGGCCTAACTGGATGGAATTACTCATCCTGATAGCTGGGAGAAAGCTTTGTATTTAGCAGCAAATCTGTGATCACTTCTTGAGGCATCTGGTCAAGACTGCTTATCATCACTGTCTTCATTTGATGCAGAGGGCAGTGATCCAGACAGCAGCGATTAAGCTGGTGCCATGTGACTCGCAGTGAAGATGCATTAAAATTAGTGACTAAGACAGCAGCAGAAGTGATCTGCAAATGCAGCTTCTAAATATTGATGTAAAAAGTGGCAAGTCTTTTCACTTTACAAATATTGTTCAGCTGTCAATGCAGCCAGAGAGTCAGATCTATGCTTCTTTTCCAGGATGAAAAAAATTATTCACTGTCTGGGGAAAAAAAATCATTTGATGTGCTATACTTGGGATTTGAGAGCAATAAAAGTGCCCAGATTGCTATTTGAAATTATATAGACATCCACTGGGAACAAGGAATCACTGCTGAATCTCCTCCAGCTTTTCATACCTTCTTCATATTGCCACCCAGCTTAGGATAGGGTGGTTTGTTCACTCTGTTCCAGTCTACTGGCACTTTGATCTTTTCATAGAGCTGGAAGATAACCAAGGCATCTGATAGGTCACTGAAAACAAAAAAGAAGATGTATCATTGTCCAAAGAGCAAAGAAAGGAATCCAACTAAACTATCAGTAGAGGTAAACTTAGTTTCCTTAAAAACAAACAAAAAGTGTATATTCTTGCAGGGTCAAAAAGTGTTTCCATTTTTGTAAGCAGTTTTCTGGTTGTATTTATCATCTGAATGAACAATAATATCTCCTCTTACCTATACAAGTGGTTTACACGTGGATTAACACCTAGGGAGTTCATCCAGTTCCTGAATGTCCTCTCTTCTCTTGTCTCACCTAAAGCAACAGACACATCAAACAACAGGTCTGTAAAACACTACACTCTAGCAAAATGCCCTGTGCCATAACTCTGATTTTACAGTACCCTGAACCATAAGTGCAGCAGACACTGGCTGAAAGATGAAATAAGTGAGCACAGTGCAGCAGGTAGTATTTCTTCATGCCTTATATATCACAGTATTTTGGCAGACTGGCTTTGAAATGTCTTCAAGGATTCAAGAGCAGCCTGTGCCTGAGCACAGTTTCACTGTGATGCTGAGAACAGACCTGAAGCTCAGCAAATGATCCATACAGTGGTGGCCCTGAGCCTAAATCAGAGCAAAAAGGCAGGAGGTTTACACAAGACCTAATTTTAAAACTGTATTCTAAATTAAGGGAAGGCCAAATCAACTCTAACTTCAACTAACAAGCACACTCAGTAGTCCCACAGACATCCCACAGACATTCCTGGTTTTAATATGCTGTGCACAGAACAGGTCCCCAAAATACCAGAAGCTACATGCAGGTAAGAAGCAGCCTCACTTTGCTGAGGCTGTTGAGCGAATGGTGCAGTGAAATGCTAGTACAATATTAAAAGTGGTTCCAACCACCATGCTGTCAAGGATGACTTGTGAAATCCCATGCAATCCACTAGCAATGTGAGCTAGGCATGCTAAGATGAAATTAGTAGGCTGAAGATGAGCCAGCAGTGTGCCCAGGTGGCCAAGAGAGCCAATGGCATCCTGGCCTGGATCAGGAGCAGTGTGGCCAGCAGGATGAGGGAGGTTATTCTGCCCCTGTGCTCAGCACTGGTCAGGCCACACCTTGAGTGCTGTGTCCAGTTCTGGGCCCCTCAGTTCAAGAGAGATGTTGAGGTGCTGGAAGGTGTCCAGAGAAGGGCAACAAAGCTGGTGAGGGGCCTGGAGCACAAAGTCTATGAGGAGAGGCTGAGGGAGCTGGGGGTGTTTAGCCTGGAGAAGAGGAGGCTCAGGGGTGACCTCATTGCTGTTTACAACTACCTGAAGGGAGGCTGTAGCCAGGTGGGGTTGGTCTCTTCTGCCAGGCAAGCAGCAACAGAACAAGGGGACACAGTCTTAAGTTGTGCTGGGGGAGGTCTAGGCTGGATGTTAGGAGGAAGTTGTTGGCAGAGAGAGTGATTGGCATTGGAATGGGCTGCCCAGGGAGGTGGTGGAGGCACTATCCCTGGAGGTGTTCAGGAAAAGCCTGGCTGAGGCACTTAGTGCCATGGTCTGGTTGAGTGGCTAGGGCTGGGTGCTAGGTTGGACTGGATGATCTTGGAGGTCTCTTCCAACCTGGTTGATTCTATGATTCTACATATCTGAAGGACACGAAGTCAGGTGAATGCATCATCATCTCAGAGCTGGGGTGCTGCGGCACAAGTAACCACGTACACTCTGCAGTTTCCTCACCTTCAATGGAGCCCCAGTCGATGTCCTGGTTCTCTGGCTTATGCAGGGCAGGGTATTTGTTGAACAAGTTGGCAATGAAGGCCAAGTTTAGCTTTGGGTTGCCCCGGACGACGTCAGTGGCTGTGACGAACTGCCGGCAGCCCAGCCGCTCCGCCTGCTGCAGCATGCACTCCGCTCGCTGCACATCGTCCTTCTCCTGCGCCACGGGAAAGCACAGCCCTCAGCCTCGCCCCACCGCCTGGCACCGCAGGCAACACCCGCACAGGGTGCCCACGTGTGGAGAGGGGTGTGAGGCTTTGGTCAGACTGACAGCTTTTCCCTTCCCCACTTTTACTAACGGCAGGTCTGTGTTTTCAAACAGGCTTTACCAGTCACCTCCCCATATTGCTCTTCCCGTCCTGTTCCATACAAAAGGGGTCGTGCAAACCACCTAGCTTGCCGTGGGACAGGCAAGCAAGCTGGTTTAGCATGCCTCAAGGCCAAAGTCATTTACAACCAGCAGCTGTCTGTGTTAAATGAAGATCCATGAAGCTAGCCTGCCAGAGAGCTGAAGGAAGGAGTCTTAAGAAGGCTCCCAACTTTGAAGGGGCTTTTGAGAGCCAGGGTGCCTGAGCGAAGACCTTTGCCTGATTACCTGTAATTTTACTATTAGAACTGCCAGCCCTATAAATGCTAATGAGGAAAAGCAAGTACACGCTAAACATATGACTATATTGCTCAACTTCCCTCCTAAATCATGCTAAATGTCCCCTAGAAGGCAGGGACAACCTAGGCTAGGGTACAAAATCAATGAGGGACATCTTGGCTCACACTCCCTCTGGCAGCACGATGCGCGCATGCTGCTGACACTGGTATCAGAGTCAGCCTGGGAGATTGCAGTGGGCTTGTGGGCCAGCACCATCACCTACAGCAGAAGCTGACAGGAGGGAAGACAGAGATGAGAATGGTCAACAGGCTGTGTCTCCTTTCCTCCACCCAGGAGAGTGACACCCTTCTTCGTGCCTTCAATATGCAGCTTAAATTTGCTGCACTCCTATTAGAGCTACAGCAAAGGTTCAAATCTCTGACTGTGTTGGATGTTACCCAAGACTTCCTAGCCTGGAGACCATCTTTGATAACACTTCTGTTGTATTAGAGCTACAGCAAAGGTTTGCCTCTCCAGTTTTGTTGGATGTTACTCAGGGTTTCTTAGTCCTGAGATCCCCTTGAAGTCAGTGCATTTATCACCAGCTATCTTGAATCTGTTGAATTGGTCGCTTGGAACAATTAAACCATTTGACTGCTTTAACTTTCTGAGCTGTGTCAGAGCAAGTCCTTGGAAAGTGGAGGCAAATGTTAACTTTGCCAAACAGTTTCAGCAAGAGTGTTGGGCTCTGAGACAGGCAAAGACTAGGGTTTTTTATGAGACAATACATGTCTCAATGTGACAAATGGGATAGTTGGATGAAATTCCCAAAGAAACATATTGAAATATACTTGTTGCATGTTAGAAGTTTATTGGTGTGGCTCAGTGGTTGTTAAATTTTCAATGGTAGTATCTAATGAGAGGCAAACCACATCACTGAGTTTGTTCAATGCTTTGATTTCAGATTGAGGGAGGTTCTCTTCCCCCACTACTCTGCCCTCGTGAGACCTCACCTGGAGTGTTGTGTTCAGTTTTGGGCTCCCCAGTTCAGGAGGGACAGGGATCTACTTGAAAGAGTCAAAGAGAGGGCTACAGAGATGAGTAAGGGGCTGGAGTACCTGCCTTTAAGGAGAGGCTGAGGTACCTGGGGCTTTTAGGTCTGGTGAAGAGAAGACTTAGAGGGGATCTAATCAATGTTTAGAAATATCTGAGGGCTGGGTGTCAATAGGGAGGGGACAAACTCTTCTCAGTTGTGCCCTGTGATAAGACAAGGGGTAATGGGTATAAACTACAGCACAGGAAGGTCCACCTCAATACGAGGAAGAACTTCTTTACTGCAAGGGTCACAGAGCACTGGAACAGGCTTCCCCAGAGAGGTTGTGGAGTCTCCTTCTCTGGAGACTTTCAAGACCCATTTGGATGCGTTCCTGTGTGACCTGAGCTAGATTTTGTGGTCCTGTTCTGGCAGGGAGGTTGGACTCACTCTCCAGAGGTCCCTTTCAACCCCCACCATCCTGTGATCCTGTCATCCTGTGATTTCTGAAATACAAGATTATGTTGCAATGCTAAAAACAGTTTGCTTGTTCTGGCATCCCAGTGCAACTCTGCTGGCCAGCAGTGCAAGCTGCAGACAGAAAATATCAGCATTTACTCCAAACTTATCTCATCTTACCCTTAATCCTGACATGTCAATAGTAATAGCTGGAATGCCTTCTTCATCTCCCTTGGGGGCAACTTGGTTCAGCAAATGGTAATAAGCTCTTGAGTCCTGTGACAGACAGAGAAATTAAAGGCAGGAAAAATTACATCTAAAGCTCAGGTTGTGCATGCCAGCATTCCCCTGAACAATGGGCCTGCATGCTTCAGTTTTATTACATCCATCACTGGCCACATAATTAAATTAATTAAGCTGGAAGCACTTAGTGATTTCTACTTTTTGCTGCATTTGCCAGATCTATTTCTTTCCTAAGCCTATATATATATACATGCTGCAGAATGCTCAACACATGACAAAATGCTATGTGTTGCATATAGAAAAAGGACAGCAATGATGAAGAGGTATTAGAATTAACTTAACCTGGAGATTAAATTAGAGACATAGAAATGCATACCTTTATAATGCTGTAGAAGTCAGGCTTCTGAACATTTAATAAAGAAAATGGAGAAAGATGATTAAAGCAGATTTCAAAGCAAGGCTGGAATAGTTATGGGAGAGAAAGCAGAGTTTTCAAGGACAAAAGTTAAACAACAGCATCAGCATCAGGCAAAAGGGTAGGAACAAAGCAAGGATTTAGCACATTGTGTCTTCAATCTTTAACAAAATGTAGTGTAGCTTCCATGTGTGGAAAACATTCATTTCATTTCAGAAATAATGCAAAGAACTGAAAACAAAAGTACATGTTAATGTCTAATGTCTACTAATTAACATACTCTTCAAGATATAGATTACCTGAACTACTTTAAACCTTATATATGTATGGTACTTCTCAGCATCTCTAAACAGTGGTTACTTGCAGCAGAAGTGAGTGGGGAGACAATTAGAGAATGGCTGTAAAGGATGGTCTCTCGACCTCCAAGAATGAAGCATGGACCTTGTTTTCCAGCTGTAAATATGGTAAGTTGCAGATGGGGTTTAGGCATTATAGTCCTCTCTGCAAGACCACAGAAAGATGGGAAAGTCTCCATTCTCTTCTCTTGACATGGATATTCTCCAGTCACCCAGTGACTGCCCAGTGAACCATAAACCTGGACAAGAAAAACTGTGTTGATGAAGGAGACTTTCAGACACTTTTGTTGCATTCCTATGATTCCCTGGTAGTTATTTCTGTGGTTCAAGTAAGTCATGGTAAATGACTTCTCATGCTTCGGTCTCTGATGAAGCCTACAACCAGGCATCTCCACAGCGGGGCTTTTCCCGTGCTATGAGGGGAGCAATCAGATCAAGTTGTGGCTGGTGAGGTTGTTGCACTGGCCAGCCCCTGGCTCTCCTGGAAGCCAGCTCAGACACTCTCCCTTGATATACCCATTACAGCCATCATGAAGTCCCCAGCACATTAAATATGCTGCATGGACTAGAAACTCAGTCTCGCAAGTGCCTCCCCATCTAGCTATATTATTTTGAATAGTCCCACTGAATTAAAACTTGCAGGAAAGTGCATGCAGGGTTGTAGGAAAGCTGGGACAGAGGAGCACATAACCCAGGTGCTGCACTGAAGGAAAGATCATGCTCTTCCCCTACACCTATGTGCTAGTTTGAAGCAAGCTGGAATGTTTTGGTAACAGAACTAGATAACAGGCTGTGAAATGAAAAACAATTGTGTCTACTTCTCTCACAGTCACGCTGAGAACTCTGGGAAGAAGAAGAAAACATTCTCCATTTTGTCTCTCACTCTTGCTTTTGCCTTAGACCTGGTCACATCTCATTAACCCTGCTCCTACTAACCTTGCTCCCTAACCTCTTGGCTGCACCTCTTTTCTTCCTGAGAACTGGGGTAAGGTTGAGAGGGCCGGGGGGAGGTGTTGGGGTCGTTTGAGAGCCCCTCCTGGGGATTCAGGTTTCTGGGAGGGGAGTTGTGCTTTTGTATTGTTTATCCTTTGTATATTTCTGTATATAATTGTATATAACTGTATGTATTGTAAATAGCTGCTTGTAAATTCTGCTAGCTGTAAATAAATTGCTTCATCTATATTCCCAGGGTCCGTCTGAGTTAGCTGGGGCAAATTCAAAAGTGTGGGGGGGCGGGGTAACCCCCAAACCATCACAACCTAGTTAGGTCTGAGTAAGGTACAGCCTTTTCCAAACCAAAGTCAGGTCAAGAGGCATTTAAGGAGAGCAATAGAGGCAGGGAACTGAAAATACAGTGGTAGAGTCTAATATGTCTTGTCCAGAGCCAGCAGCCATTCCCTTCCCGGGCATTTGATGTGCTGGGACTGGCAGTGATGACTGGGAGGTTAGGAGGAGGAGTGGAATGGTAAACCCCACTAAAATGATTTTATGTGCTTAGCTCCATGTGTCTGGCTGAGGGTTCGCAGCTGCTTGGATTGTTCTGATGCACAGTATGTGTTTGGAGGACAGCAATTTGGGTGTGGAGCTGCTGCTTTGTTATTCTTGGTCAGTCTTTCTCATACCTTGATATCTGTGCTGAAGTTGCCAACTTTGTTGCACCCCGCATTCTCCAGGTGGTAGTTTGCCCACCTCAGCAGCAGTTCCTCTGGAGACAACTTCATCAGATCCTCCAGGCTTTCTCCTTCTCTCAGAAGTGCAATCAAGGCTAAGCAGGGTAAAACAGAAAAATTACTGATATTGTATAATGTGATAGTACTTGTAGAGGAGAATGTACAAATATTTTCTCCCTTTCACACTTTGATACACTAGTTTCTAAAAGTCAGCGAGCAAAATTCAAGCTGGGAAATCTCTTCCACCTTTCACCAGCCTCACTGTAAAAAATTCTTCCTTATACCTAGTCTAAATCTACTCTCTTTCAGTTTAAAGCCATTATTCCTTGTCCTACTGCACCAGGCCCTGCTAAAAGCTTTGTCCCCATCTTTCTTGCAGGCCTCCTTCAAGTACTGAACAGCCACGATAAGGTCTTCCTAAAGCTTTCTCTTCTTCACACTGAATAATCCCAACTCTCTCAGCCTTTCTTCAGAAGAGAGGTGCTCCAGCCCCCTAATCATTGTAACCCTTCTCTGGACCCAGTCCAATAGGTCCATGTCTTTCCTGTACTCAGGACTCCCGAGCTGGATACAGTGATGTTTAGCACAAGAGTGAAAAAAATCAACAGAGACTTTCTGAAGCTCAGATGAAAGAAATACTGGAAGCATCTGAAAGTAGACAGTGGATTTTATGAGTAGAACAATATTAACACTGAAAGAAGCAGGCTGTAGGAATGATTCTTGTTGAGCTGACCATGGATTGATTTTTGAGTTAATGTTTTCTTCTTATTTTTTTTTTGGCCTCAATTATCATGTCACAAATACCAGCAATGTGATGATGATATTCACTAGGTGGCACAGTCAATGCAGAGGATGATCAGGAAGTCAGACAGAAAGAACTAGACAACAGTAATAAAAATGGACTGTGATTGAGTAGAGCTGTGTTCAGAGACATTCACTAGGGAATTAATATGAATAACTGCTATTAGCTAAAAGCTGATAGGAACAGAGGATGAGAATAACTTGAGTGTATCAGATGCCTTCTCAGCCACTCTGAGTCACCATGTGATACAACCAAAGGAAAAGCAAACATGGTACTGATGCACCCCAGTACTTCCCATAGATGCTGGGATGCATTACTACCTTAAAACCATGTTCTCAAGGGCTCACTGGAAATAGAGCATCTCAAGTGACAAAAGGTGAATTGCAGCTGAGTCAGCTGCAGGAAAGGGCTCCCAGGAAAAGGGAAAAAAGTCTGAAAAGAAACCAAAATGATCTTGGCTTGCCTACCCCAACAAACAGAACTCTGAGATGAGAAGTGAAGGAGAGAATAGGAGAAAGGGGGAAATAGCTACTAAACAGGCTGCCTACAGAGGAATGGCAACTGGGAACTCCAGAAACTGGTGGCTTGGGTAGTTAAAGGGATAGAAATGTGCAAGGGCTGAAGCAAAGATGGTAACACCTGCATGGTAATCAGAGGAGTGTCACACTTGAGTGGACTATCCAGAGTTGCAGAGAACAAAGCAAGAAGATGAGGTGCTGTGTGGATTGCATGTACACAATCACTGCACCACACTGAAATGGTTTCATGGATAAACTTGGCATTGGTGAGATGTGTGGAGCACTCTGCCTGTCTGGGGCTCCCCAGTAGAAGAGAGGCATTTGCAGACTGCAGCAAATTCAGTGGAGGTAAACCAAGGTGGTTGGGCTGGAGTATATGATAGTGAGAATAGGGTGAGAGAACTGGGCTTGTTTAGCCTGGAAATAGGTCTGAGAGGGGAACAAGTATTGTCTTCAATACCTATAGAGAGGCCAGAGGTGTATTTTCCTGGTATGCACAGCAAAAGGATGAAAAGTTACAGGCACAGTGTGCAGGAAGGGGGAATTCCAGTGAAACAGATTTTAGAAAAGGAAAAATGACAGCAAGAGTGGAACAGTCTGCTCAAAATGCCCTGGAGAAGACCTTGACCAGTCTCATCTAACCTAGGCAAAGGTACTGCTGTGAATGGGTAAGTGAATGTCTGACCCCCCCCGAGGTGGACCTCCAGAGGATCCTTCCATGTTTTTGCAGTGCTGTAATTCTTATTTCACAAAGAAAGAGGAGATGTTTGCCAACCAAAAGCAAGATCAAAGCTTCCTGAATGTGGTGCAGCATTTTCTTATCACAGATTTAGTGCCAAAACACCAGTATACCTGGGTGTAGACCATAAGCCAATAAGCATGAAATTAACTTGGAGAGGAGACTAAGGGGTGACCTCCTTAATGTTTATGAGTATGTAAAGGGTGAGTGCTGAGAGGCTGGAGCCAGGCTCTGCTTAGTGATGCCCAATACAGGGCAAGGGCCAGTGGATGGAAGCTGAGGCATAGGAAGTTTCATGAACATGAGGAAGATTTTTTTCACTGTGAGGATGACAGAACACTGCAACAGGCTGCCCAGGGGTATTTGGAGTCTCCAATTCTGGAGATGTTCAAAACCTGCCCAAATGCATTCCTGTGTGATCTGGTAATAGTGATCCTGCTTTGGCAGGGGGGGTGGAGGGGATGAGCTTTTGAAGTCCCTTCCAGTCCCTAAAACACTCTGTGATTTTGTGACTTTGCATGGTCCAGACAAGCCTACAGACAGCCTTGGATTGTGGAGTGCTGGAACTTGAGAAGGGCATGGGAAAACAGAGCAATTGATAAGACAGGAACCAAATACTTGAAAAAAATTAGAGACCTTTATCCTAAAGATTGTTCATTGGTAAGAGAGGAGCACAGAAATGAAGAATCATACATACCTTCGTTCCTGCTGATCTCTATGTCAGCAAAGAGCCCAATTTTGATGACTTGCCATAAAAGACCCAAAACCAGGTATGGTTTTCCTTCTTTTAAGTCTTCAGCTCCAATGTTAACAACATGGCACCCAATGGCTGAAGCAGAGTTCAGGGCCAGGTTCAGGTTTTCCTAGGGAAAGAAGAGATTTTCAAATGATGCAGTAAGTGGAGAGCTGAGTATGTAGGAACCAAATACAGGAAACTGTAATTTATCACACAGATTTCCAATTCTTCACGTGAATGTAATCACTGCTGGCATGACACAAAGATCTGATTAGATACAACATACAAAGAGACAGAGTGTAAATTCTCATAAGATAGAAAAATTGGAGGATTTCAAATTAATTACCTTTTGTCCACTAGACAGCTGTAAAAGGGTTAAGTTAAAGTGGAAATAATATTGATCAAATCATGTCTGTGTGTGACAGGGATTGATCTGAGCTGCATCACTAAGCTATGCTGCTGACCAAAATGATTAGGACTGAAAAATGTTGTGTACAGCATAAAAATCCAATTTAATGGCTTCTGAGCTTACTTGAGCCTAGCTAATGTTCCATCAAATCAGAGTAGCTGAAGGCTAAACCAGGTTAGGTTCATATCTATTCTATACATCTATTTATGTTCTGTATCCAGACACACAGATGCCATTCCTATAAAAATATCTCTCTACATACAGCTGTGTGAGAAACCCACTAAACTTTGAAAAGGTAAGAATCAGCTGTTTTGCCCAATTTTTAAATCATACCTATTTTAATGTAATAGAAATAAAGAAGGCATTCAGTAGTTAAAGTGAAATAGCACAGATCAGAATAGAATAGAATAGAATCAGTAAGGTTGGAAGAGACCTCCAAGATCATCCACTCCAACCTAGCACCCAGCCCTGGCCACTCAACCAGACCGTGGCACCAAGTGTCTCATCCAGGCTTTTCTTGAACACCTCCAGGGATGGTGACTCCACCACCTCCCTGGGCAGCCCATTCCAATGGTAATCACTCTCTCTGCCAACAACTTCCTCCTAACATCCAGCCTATACTACAGGCAAGGGCAAAGGCTGTGGCCCCATCTCAGGCATGTTGCACAGCACAACTCTTGGATCACAGTTAATGTTTTGGTGAGAACATCAGGCTGCAACAGAACAGTTGTGAATTCAGGTTCATGGTCTCCATGTGGCCTGGGAGGTGACGTTCAGCCTTCTGAGAACTACTCCAACTGGAGTTGGTGACTGTACTATCCAGTTGTGTGGTATGTAAAGCTTATCTAAAGCTTGAACTGGTAAACATTGAGTTAAGTGTAAACACAAACACAATTTGTTTAGTCAGACTGCTCTTATGTTTGCAAAGAAACAGAATGACTTAGACCTGAGCATCTCACTTTGCCACAAACAACTTTGCCTGGTTGTGTTGGGCAGGATTAGACCAAAGCACCCTAAAGGGAAAAACCAAAGCATCTTCTTGCATTTGAGTACCTGTATTGTGAAGGGTGTGAGTTTCTTTTTGTTGATTGTTCTCTCATCAATGGTATCTGGCACTGAAAAGTTGATCATCTTACTGGAAATGAAAGAGAAAACAACAAGAAGTCCACTACTAGCTATGCACGCACAAAATGTTGCTATGGTTTATGTCACAGCGCTGTGGGACAAGTCAAAGAGGCAGCTACTGAGCAAATGCAGCCAGCCTCTGCTTTCACATGTATGCATGCAAGCACTCATACAGTACTTGAGCAATTCCTTGGGTCACATGCAGGTTGTACAACTGATGTGTAGAAAGTTTCTGTGAAAGCTCTCACTGTCTCATACTACTTCATATGAAGCCCTAAAAGTCCTTGGACAAAAACGAAACCAAGCAACTCCTCACATTTCACTGACTTCATCTTACTGAAAGTGACCAGAGGCAAGGAAAAGCTTAACATGAAAGAAGCTTTCTATTTTTAACCTTAGAATTATTAAGGCACTGAAATTGCAGAGATTAATGAGCTTAATGTAAAGCCAGCAGCTTCCATTTAAGCAGAGCTGTGAGTTTGTGCAGATTCATGGCTCCCATTTGTAAGAAAGACAGGCATTCTTTACCAAAGCACTATGCCATCACCAACTGCCTGGAAGAGGTCATCTGTTTCTGGATTCATTGGCACCACGTGCTTACAATCAGGGTCCTTCTCAAGGGCTTTATTAATCCAGTTGACAAAAGCATACTTTTCTTCCTCTGTGGACATGACAGAAATCCATCAGTTTGTTGTGCAATACTTCTAACCATCATTTTACTTACAAAGGTGGATCTTCCTGTGAAGACCCTTCCACCAGCATGACTAATCAGCAAACCTCTACAAGGGGAGAAGGTCCTGAGGAGACAGGCAAATGAGGTGAAGATAGCCATGGGTTTGAGCTGGTTAATACTCCTTCCACACTCCTTTCTACTGACTAAAGCTGTCCATCATCATGAAGGCAGGCATATTACAGAGACTCATAATGAAGCTGATGTGATTCAGTTGTATGCTGCAGTTGCTATGCTCTGCTAAACATAATTTGTACTTGTGCCATAATTTGAATGCATTGTTGTATCATTCTGCTAAATCAGAATCCCATGTACCTTCAAGTAAGTGAATTGTGTATTGTGCATTACATCCCTCCACATGTGGAGTACCTAGAAAAGTCTGTCTGGGACTCTGATGAGAAGCATTCAGAGGACAATGGGCAAATGTTCCTTATAGTCCAACAGGGCTGTAACATGGCTATCTTGCCCCAGCAGCAGCTTGCACTACCCCCAGTAGCTCAGAGAAGGTCTCTTCCATGCTCAGGTGGGTGGGAATCTTGGAAACATCATCTGCTGAGAGTGGAGAAGGGTCTCCTTCCCACGGGAGTGTCCGTTTCCTACCCTTGCCCCTGGAGAAGACTGCCATGGGTGGGACCTCTTCCCTGTGGAGCTGCTTCAGAGCAGGTTGTGCCCAGGAGGCAGCAGAAGCAACCATGGCTGCTTCAAACTTTCAGCTTGGAGAAACAGGCTGGGAGAAGAGCCCTGATGAGGTCATGCCCACTTTAGAAAAAGATCAGGAACCATTTGGTTACAGCTGAGTTTACAGAAAGGCTACCAGACCACCGGTAAGAAGTGCAAGGAAATGGGCTGTCAACAGTGAGGAACCTCTTCCATTCTTCCCTGGTAAACAGGGACAGCAGCAGTGCTTTTGCTGCTGCAGCTCTTCTCTGGCAGAGCTGCAAGGCATTTAAAATAAGGGAAGCTAATCCAGATGGAACTTCCTCCTGTAGCCACAGCTCTGTCCACCCCAGTAAACTGGCTCACTCCATTTCAGTAAAGATCCTGCTCTAGTGCCTTGTCACCTTCCTATGATGTTTTGGGTGTTCCCTGCCCCCCCCCCCCCCCCCCCCCCCCCACTTTAGAAATCACCCAGACTAGACTCAGCCAGCTCTGGAAATTTGAATGAAGCTTATTAGTTACAGCTGGCACAATATACAAGCAGATATTTACAGTAGATACAGTTATAGACAGAAATAGACAAGGGAAAAGGTAATACAGAAACACAACAGCCCTCTCAGAAACCTGAGTCCCCAGGAGGGGCTCCCAACCTCCCCTGCACCTTCCCCCCAGCCCTCTCAACCTTACCCCAGTCCCAAGGAAGAATGGAGGCTCGGCCAGGGGGATAGGAAGCAAATGGAGGGTGAGATTAGAGAGTAAGATGCAGCTCAGCCAGCAGCCCCATACATCTCAGCAAGCCTATGAGTGAAGTAGCCATCACCACTGTTTCCCTTTCACAGCCTGTAATCTTGTTCTTCTCACCAAAACATTCCAGCCTGCTTCAAACTAGCACACTTCCCAACTGTGTCTTGCACCAGCACTGCCTGAACAGCCACTGAAGTTCACTGAGGCCAGAGCACCTGGGTTTGCTGACAACCTCCAAGGGCACAGTTGCTCCTAGCTGCTGTCAGCTGTGCCTACCCGAGTAGGAGTGCTGCGTGCCGGCGCTGGACTGCTCGGACGTCCCGCCGATAGCACAGATCCCCTCCTTCTTGTTGATCTGTTTTCGGAATGACTTTGCCACATCATCGCTCTTCAGGTCTTGGAAAATCTTTCAAGCATGAGAAACAGTTCTTTTAAAACTTGTACAAAGTGAAACACTGAGCTCTTGGGCCAGAAATCATGTCCCCTCTGCGTCACACACAGCGAAGCACAGCTTGCCTAGCGTTCACTGGGCTTCTGTGCCAAAGCTGGGTATCTGCTGTGGTAGAACAGAAACAGCCACAGCTCTTCCTTTATCACAGCAGTTAACAGAGATCAGCTGAAGTAGCAGATATGAAACCACGGAGCTAAAACTGCAGGAAGAGCATCTTTAACAGATTCGTTTTTGAAGAAAGGACAAGTGAAAATCCCAAGTGGAATTGCCCTGCTTTAGCACTTGCTTTTGTCCCAGTTCATAGAATCATAGAATCAACCAGGTTGGAAGAGACCTCCAAGATCAACCTAGCACCCAGCCCTAGCCACTCAACTAGACCATGGCACCAAGTGCCTCATCCAGGCTTTTTAAACAGAAAAACTGCCCCATAAAGTTTTCAGTTTCAATCTGCTCACATGTTTCATAACCATCTAGCCAAAGCATAACCTTTTTGCAAGGTGTAACTGAAAAACCTTATCCTGCTGCATCAATCAAATGGAAAGATAGTAAGTTGATTCAATATGCTGCTGCATTCATGTGACTTGTCCCAGCTCTTTGCAAGATTTGTCCTGCTGTCATCTTTTCTAGCAAAGGGACATCCTGGATTAAATACACAGGTGCTTCATGAGACACTTTGCTTGTGCCTCTGTGTTGCAGGCTGTGCTGCCTGCTATCACTGCTTGCTGCGGGCCACGGTAAACAAGCCCACAGACCAGTGTGGTGTTGGGCCAGCCATGATGGAGTCTTCAGATGACTCAATATGAATTATGCAGAAGCCCATTTATTGACCATGACAGCCCAAATTTATACACTCAGCCAGCAGAGCACAGGCCTACACATGAGCAGAATGAGTCAGGGACAACCCACCACATCTGCATACATACACACCTTGTTGTTCTCGTTAGCGAGGGTCCATTTTCTACCCCTTCTGAGATAAGCTGGCCAGCTGCATGTGAGACCCAAGGTCTGTTATTACAAGGATATGCCTGTTGTCCCTTCTCTTCACTCCATTCCCACAGCTCTCCTGCAACTGCACCCCACAACTCTTCTGCATTCTGCATTCCCACACCTCTGCTGTGCCCTGGGGTATCGCGCCTGGCATCCTACTTACTGAAATAAACAAGGTCTCACTTACTGAAATAAATTCATCAAAACTTATCCTTCCATTCCCTGTGGTTGTCAAATTCTGAAGGAGTTCTCTGGCTTTATATCCTGGCAGGGGAAGGCTGGCTGCCTTCAACACATCTGTCAGATCATTGGCGTGAATGAACCCGCTCCCGCTGATATCTGCAAAGATCAAAGCAAGCATTTAGGTTTGATGTCCGCCCAGTGAAATGCTCTGCACACTAAGGCTGTTGGGTTTCATCTACCTGGGGAAGAGTGCATTATATATAAAGATTGCCCTGGTGAGACCTCATCTGGAATACTGCGTTCAGTTTTGGGCTGCCCAGTTTAAGTGGGACAGGGATCTGCTGGAGAGGGTCCAGCGGAGGGCTATGAGGATGACGAGGGGACAGAAGGGCATGGCTGATGAGGAGAGGCTGAGGGACCTCGGGCTGCTTAGTCTGGAGAAGACTTAGAGGGGATTTGATAAGTGTTTCTAAGTATCTGAAGGCTGCCAGGAGCAGGGGGACAGGCTCTGCTCACTTGCTCCCTCTGATAGGACAAGGAGCAATGGGTGTAGGTTGCAGCAAAAGAGGTTCCACCTCAACACAAGGGGGAACTTCTTTACTGTAAGGCTCACAGAGCACTGGAACAGGCTCTGCAGAGAGGTTGAGGAGTCTCCTTCTCTGGAGCCTTTCAAGGCCTGTCTGGATGTGTTCCTCTGTGATCTGTGTTAGATAGGATTGTCCTGCTCTGGCAGGGGGGTTGGAATCGATGATCTCTTTGGGTCCCTTCCAACCTCTAATCCTACGATTTGCTATTCTGATTTCCAGTGTTTTTATGTCCCTCCTGTTGTTTTGCCAGGCCTTGCAGTAAAAATATAACCAACAGTTCTATTTTTACTAATTTCACTGGAATTAAATCCTACCTAGCTTTTGTTTTCAACTACTGTGGTGTCATTCACACCCTAGAAGAAAACTACAATTTGACAAACAAAACCTCACAACAATGAATTTATGCATTTTAAACATCCAGCAATGTCTTAACAAAGCTAGGTCTGGGTGGATCTAATTGACTTTCCAAGGTTTGCATATATATGTATAGATATAAAGTTGTGATTTATGGAGTGAATATCTTTGTGAGTAGCCTTGTGAGGCTTGGCAGGGCTCTGGGCAACCTGGTCTAGTTGAGGATGCCCCTGCTCACTGCAGTGGGGGTTGGACTAGAGGACCCTTGGAGGTCCTTTTCAAGCCAGACCATTTTATGATTCTGTTCTGTCTACAGAACAGCTAAAGGAAATGGGTTTCACATAATAAAGAGTTACATCTTCCATGTGCATATATTCACAGATATAACTTGTGATTTTGGCCTGCTGTTTTTATTGGGGGTTGGGGTTTTTTTGCATCTAGTATCATCAGAAGTCATGAATTTAGAGTCTTGGAAGTGCATCCCTAAAACAAAAAACTGAGTGTTTCTCTGCAATGGTGCTACCAGGGATAGTCCTACAGAGCCTGTTGCAAGATCTGGAATAGAATGTTATGAGAAGATCACTGATACAGGTCACACAGTCCTTTCTTCTTCACCAGTTTGTTAAAATCCCCACAGATCATAAAGGAAGCTGAATCTATCATGTGGAAAGCTTCTGCTAAAACACTTTGGTTATGTACACCATTACATATATAGTTTTATTTATGTGGGGTTTATATGTCTGTGTGTTTTTTGTTCTGCAGGCTCTTTCTGCCCAGCCCAGAGGCCACGGTGATTTCAAAGAGGCATGTGCCAATTTCCTGCGTGGTGAGTTGCAATGTGAGTCACTTGTTGCAGGCTGCAAACAGACACTCAGCTCTTTGCAGCAGTATCACAGAGATTAATACAGATGGCAAAGAGCATCCTATCCATATCTGAAGTAATAGGCTGTAAAGAGGGCTGGAGCACCTCTCCTATGAGGACAGACTGAAAGAGCTGTTCAGTCTGGAGAAGAGAAGGCTCCGAGGTGACCTTATTGTGGCCTCCCAGTATCTGAAGGGGGCCTACAAAAAGCTGGGGAGGGACTTTTCAGGATATCAGGGAGTGACAGGACTGGGGGGAATGGAGCAAAGCTGGGGGTGGGGAGATTCCGACTGCATGTGAGTAGGAAGTTGTTCACCATGAGAATGGTGAGACCCTGGGATGGGTTGCCCAGGGAGGTGGCTGAGGCCCCAAGCCTGGAGGTGTTTAAGGCCAAGCTGGATGAGGCTCTGGACAGCCTGATCTAGGGTAGGATGTCCCTGCCCATGTCAGGGAGATTGGAATTAGATAATCCTTGTGATGGTCCCTTCCAACCCTGACTGGTTCTATGATTCTGTAATACCCCAAAAGGATCTGGACTTGGAGAGGGAAATATCTGGGAAGGGCACAAGAGCTTCCTCACAGCATGTCACAGTTTTTTTGTGTAAGAACATGACAGACTTTCTAATGAACAAGTGCAGTAATACAATAATGCTCTCACTGAACTGCAGAAGGATACAGAAAGGTTGGATTTAAAGATGTGCAGGAAAAGATAAGGCATACATGAATCCTTAACATCTAATACAGGATACATAAACTCCCCCCCCAAACCTTCCCCCCCAACAAACAACAAAACCCACCAAAACCCCAGTGCTCATTTTTTTCCCATTCCCCATTGTCTCCCATTAGCCCCAAGAGGGCCAAAATTCACAGGGCAGATGCCTACATCGTTACCAAGTTACCCACACAAGGATCCATCTAGAGAGCCAGAAAGGCAGGGAGAAAAGAGAGTGAATTGACCTTGCTGCTTACTTTTAAAGTGTTTGCAGGATGATGGGACTGATTAACTTAATTAGGATATCAGGAGGTGACCAGTTCTCCCCCTGGCATGCAGCTTGGTCTCTGGAGGTTATTTTCAGGCAGTCTGGGATAACCTGGAGCCCCTCAAACCATGACACAGCACTTGCCTTGTCAGCACATCAAGTGTAGAGGGCCCAGATGTTTAAAATTGACAGCTTGGGCTGCTGTGTGCTCAGAAATCAGAAAGACATCAGCTGGGAGCAGCAAGGACAACTGACTAACACAAAATCCATCAAGGCTGACAGACGTGCTAATAAAAGTTAAGTGAGCTGTGAGAAGCACAAGGACCTTC
The DNA here is from genome assembly GCF_015220805.1 of Pogoniulus pusillus. Taxonomy (NCBI): domain Eukaryota; kingdom Metazoa; phylum Chordata; class Aves; order Piciformes; family Lybiidae; genus Pogoniulus; species Pogoniulus pusillus. The sequence goes on from NC_087266.1 coordinate 48,164,156, forward strand.
TCTTACGATTTGGGTTGACAGTGATGGCTCTGCATGACTTTAAAGGAGACAAATCAGATAGCACCTTTAAAAGCTTGGAAAAGTAACCCACACTTAAAAAATATATGAGGCTTGAAAGGTCATAGTAAAGAGATTACAGATTTTGGTACCCATCTGCACATTTGTCCCTTTCAGAAGGAGCACTGAACTAATTTTTTTCTCCCTTTCCAAATTATTTGTCAAGAATAAGCAACATTCTTGGGAAAACACTTGAGAGCATATCTGACATGGTTTTCTGTACAGTGTTTGAGGCTCCTTCATAAACTCTGCTGCTCCTTATTGCTCTGCCATCTCCCTCCAGTAAAAAAGCCATTGCCCTGCAGCATGCTGGTGTGGTTTCATCTAGGAGGCCTGCAGTGGCAGGAAAAGGACTTTCTGTGGTTTCTGTGACAAAGCAGATCAGTGTTGGACAAGTAAGTTCCATTTCCTCACGGCTGGTCAGAACATGAGAAAAGAGCTTGCTACAGCTTCACACTTGTGCAGTGTCTTTCCTGTTTGCTGTACTCACCCACTTTGCCAAAAGCCTCTCGAAGCTCTGCCATCTCCTCCTCTGAGAAGTGTGCTGCTGCAGCCATTTCTTATTTCTCTGAGTGGCAGATCTGCAGGAAGAAAGCACTTGTGCTTATCTGATTCCTTGTTGAGCATATAATCGTGATGAAAAAAAGCTTTCACTTGGAGTTTTGGGCTCAAAGCACCTTCCCAACGCTTAAAATCAAATTCCTCTCTGCATTCCAAAATCAAGTGAAGGGTTAAAAATCATTTGTACACGAGCTACAAATTCGTGTCCTTCCTTGCCAGGCCTTGTTAAAAATACCTAAAGTTTTGTTTTAGCTAATTTCACTGCAATTAGATCCTACCTAGCTTTTGTTTCCCGGAGAGAAAGCAGACACATCTCTGCTAGTTCTTGTTGTTCTCTGGTTGGAAACACCACTGACCATGTGCTTCTTGAGCAGTTGCTGGCAGAGAACTGGCAGCCTTGTCTCCTGGGGCTCTGGAGTGAAGCCACAGCCCCGGGGGACATTTGCACCACCTACCTTTGGGTATCTAATGAGGAGGCTGGACACCCTTACATCGTAGATGGATGGAGAGAGGCTCTGCCAGACGGCATTCAGAGCATCAGCTCAGGCTTCTCAGAGGGCTCCTTCTCTTCCTGGCTGTGAGGAGAGTATAAGGACTTGCCCCTTGAAGTGCCTGAGGTTGTGTGGCCCTTTAGGGATGGATAGCTGGAAGGATTTTTCCTGCCTTTCCCATCATGAAAGCCAAATAGTAGGAGGAAGGATTCGATTTTCTCTTTCTAGGCACTTTTCTTAATAATCAAAACAGGGAAATTTCCTTTCATTTGGTATTTAATTTCATTCACTGCCAGAAGATGTGAATTATACCCCTCTGCTTTTTCATGTGCCCACTATTCTTTGCATCTATTCATGAGGAAACTACTCAGGAGACAAAACTATTATTCTATATTTGCAAGAATGACTCTAGTGTCCTATGTCTCTTTAAGTATTAATTAACTAAGCAACTACTTAAACAGAATAGAAACCTGAGCTGATCCTGGAAAGTGGTTGCTGTAGCTACAGTGTTCAAATGAGATTAAAAAAAATCAGGGATACTCCACTCCCAGACCAAACCCACCACTGCATCCTGGAGGCTTGCAGTCCAAACTTCACAGAAACACATTCAGGGGTGATTAAAACAAAAATAACTACAGAATTGCTGGAGCCCTCTCTAAAGGCACAGAACTGTGTACAGGCTTCAGAATTAATGCTCTCCTGAACTTCTGCATTGATTCCTTCTATCTCTGAGAGCTGCTATGGACATGGCTTTGATTACCCAAAGGCAATCTCATGTGGTTCATCTTTTTGTCTGCTATTTCCCCATAGTAACATGCACCCTTTGTCTGCCACATCACTGTGATTTTAGGCTGAGGACAGCTTCCAGGAAAACCTGGAATCCAACCTTCAAAAGAAGGGAAATGCAGCATAAGACATATTGCAAGTTGCTCTTGGGGTACAATAACTTATGTGCAGTTTTCATCACACAGAGCTGGTGACTGCTACTGAAATGCTAATACAATATTAAAAGTGGTTTCAACCACCATGCTGTCAAGGATGACTTGTGAAATCCCATGCAGTCCACTAGCAATGTGAGCTAGGCATGCTAAGATGAAATTAGTAGGCTAAAGTTGACCCAGCAGTGTGCCCAGGTGGCCAAGAGAGCCAATGGCATCCTGGCCTACATCAGGAGCAGTGTGGCCAGTAGGATGAGGGAGGTTATTCTGCCCCTGCATTCAGCACTGGTCAGGCCACACCTTGAGTGCTGTGTCCAGTTCTGGACTCCTCAATTCAAGAGAGATGTTGAGGTGCTGGAAGGTGTCCAGAGAAGGGCAACAAAGCTGGTGTGGGGCCTGGAACACAAACCCTATGAGGAGAGGCTGAGGGAGCTGGGGGTGTGCAGCCTGTAGAAGAGGAGGCTCAGGGGGGACCTCATTGCTGTCTACAACTACCTGAAGGGAGGCTGTAGCCAGGTGGGGAGTGGCCTCTTCTCCCAGACAACCAGCAATAGAACAAGGGGAAGCAGTCTTAAGTTGTGCTGGGGGAGGTCTAGGCTGGATGTTAGGAGGAAGTTGATGGCAGAGAGAGTGATTGGCATTGGAATGGGCTGCCCAGGGAGGTGGTGGAGTCACCATCCCTGGAGGTGTTCAAGCAAAGCCTGGCTGAGGCACTTAGTGCCATGGTCTGGTTCAGTGGCTAGGGCCGGGTGCTAGGTTGGACTGGATGATCTTGGAGGTCTCTTCCAACCTGGTTGATTCTACTCTATTCTATTCTAGATCCATAGTCTTCTGCCTTCATCCTGGTATCTTTCCTGTCTGATTCCTCACTACCAACCAGCATTTCTACTCCATGCTGTGTGGTTTTGCAACATGTGGATCACTTCAGATGCACAGGGACACAAGAAAAAATTACATTATCAGTAATATTCCATATTCTACTGCCAGATAAGCAATATAATTCATGACACAACTTCTAATAGCATTAAGACTGTTCTAGAGCTTAAGAGATAAGAAAGGCAAGATGTTGCTGCCTCTAAGATTGGGTTTGCATAATTTTATAGGCTGGAGGAAAAAAAAGAATTATCACCAAAGCAAAATGGACTTTTCTTGACTGCATAAGAAATTGTGGCCTCTGCATTCATACTAACAGCACATCACAGCATGACAGGCTTTGCTACAGCAAACCCTTGTGACAGTTCTTCTAGGTCAGTATTGTCCACTCTGTTGTAAAGGTAGTCAAGAAATCAGATGAATCTTGCCTTAAACACAAGAACTGGTCCTTGATCCATCAAGGAGCAATTGTACTCAGGAGATGGAGATATCACTGACCATTCCAACACACAACTGAGCTTCTTCTGTGTTTTCATGCCCTTCTTTGTGCCAAGGAATCATGAAATCTCTCTATTTCAGCCTGTCAGCTTCAGCATCTAGCATCACTGACTGAAAACCCATTCCCTGCTCACACAGCAGTGAAATTCAGACAGGCACCTCTGTCAGACAGCCCGATGGTGCTGGCTTTGCAGCAAGTTTGGCAGCTCAGGTGCCAGAATGGTTTAGGTTGGAAGAGACCTCAAAGATCATTTAGTTCTGACCCCCCCACCATAGTCAGGGGCACCTCCCACTAGAACAGGTTGCTCAAGGACTCATCCAACCTGGCCTTGAACACCTCCAGGGAGGGAGCAGCCACAACCTCCCTGTTCCTGTGTTTCACCACCCTTGATGTAAAGAACTTCTTCCTAACATCTAGTTTAAACATCTCCCCTCTTCCAGTTTAAACACATTATCCCTCATGCTGTCATTACAAGATCTCCTAAATAATGCCTCTCCAGCCTTCTTGTAGGCCCCCTTCAGATATTGGAAGGCTACTACAAGGTCTCCTCAAAGCCTTCTCTTCTCCAGGCTGAAGAGCCCCAACTCTTGTGGGCTGTCCTCATAGGAGAGGTGCTTCAGCCCTCTGATCATCTTCATGGCCCTCCTCTGGGCTCACTCCAACAGTCTGATGTTCTTCTTGTGCTGGGGGCACCAGAACTGCACACAGTACTCCAGGTGGGGTCTGAGGAGAGCAGAGTAAAGGGGGGGAATCCCCTCCCTTGCCCTGCTGGCCATGCCTCTCTTGATGCAGCCTAGCACACGGTTTGCTGTCTGGGCTGCACATGCACACTGCCAGCTCATGTCGAGCTTTTCATCAACCAGGAAGGTTGAAGGATCCTGAAGGTATGTTCAAATATCAGTTAAAAAAAATGAAGTTCCTTAGAGTGAAGCAGATAAATGTGAAAACATTCTTGGATATAGAGTCAGGATACTGAGGAGGGGATGACAGCTCCACAGATCAGAATGACAGTGGAACTGCCAAGAAGAAAGAAATAGCAGGTCATAAAAATGCAGAAGGAAAATAAAACACTCCTGGAGACAGACCAAGCTCCAGATGGCATCAGTACATCTGGATTACACATTGGCTGGAAGTGAGAATTCATTCCTGTTTGACAAACAGCATGAATCCACTACTGTAAAACCAAAGTACAGTTGTGTAACTACACCCCTTCCTCCCCAGAAGACCACTGAGTTACAGGTTAATGTCAATAAAAGGGAAAATGGTTTCACCTAAGTGGCTGAGAATCACAACAAACCCTTATCAAAAGAGCCTCTACGAAGCACTCCCTTTCCTACCATCGTTTCCAAACCAATATGCTAGTCTTGACTTAAAGCCACCCTTTATTTGACCTTAACCTCAGAAGAACCTGCCATCACACTGCTGTTTTAAGGGCTCTAATAACAAGCTATTTGCAGCCTGGAATACAAAGGGAAACCTAAAATAATCTCAAGCCTGAACATGACTGCTAAATTGAAGAACAGCAATATTGATGTTCTTTCGTCTCCCCTGGCTTTGAAGTCATAGCCTGAGGACCTGCCTGGTTCTGTATTGCTTGGCAAAGTGTGCCCCCACCATGCAATATAAATAATAAATGGCAAAGCCATTAAACCCTAAAGATTTTCAAGACTTGTATTAAATGGTTATCTTATTTCCCTCTACTTCTCTGGTGTTTTAAGCTTTATTGCAAGCAAGGCAACGAAAACCTTGAAGATGCGAATTGGCTTTTACAGCTAGACATAAAGTTGTACCTTTCCCCAAAGCAGAAGAGCAAATTCCATGGGCTGACATTAATTTTCACAAGCATATATTTCATTCAGAAGAAATTAACTTCAATGTGAATTTTATGCTGAGAATGTTTAATCAATTCCTGGTATTGCAGAGAATCATCGAATCGGTCAGGGTTGGAAGGGACCATCACAAGGATTATCTAGTTCCAACCCCTCTGCCATGGGCAGGGACATCCTGTCCCAGATGAGGCTGGCCAGAGCCTAATCCAGCCTGACCTTAAACACCTCCAGAGACAGGGCCTCAACCACCTCCCTGGGCAACCCATTACAGGTTCTCACCACTCTCATGGTGAACAACTTTCTCCTCACAGCCAGTCTGAACCTACTCTTCAGCTTCGCTCCATTCCCCCCAGTCCTGTCACTCCCTGATAGCCTGAAAAGTCCTTCCCCAGCTTTTTTGTACCCCCCTTCAGACACTGGAAGGCTACAAGAAGGTCACCTGGGAGCCTCCTCTTCTCCAGACTGAACAGCCCCAACTCTTTCAGTCTGTCCTCATAGGAGAGCTGCTGCAGCCCCCTGAGCATCCCAGTGGCCCTTCTCTGGACACGCTCCAGCATCTCCACATCCTTCTTTCCTCACTTTCTACCATCAGGGCATGATTTTGTTAATGCACTAGCACTTTGTTAATAATATGATAAGTCCTCTAGCTGTTGGAGAGTGGTCAGATAAAGGATTGCATGTGTGTTCCCTGCCATATATACCTTTCTCTCTTTCTTCTGCTACCTTCTCTGCAAACTACTTTTTTTCCTGAAAGTGATGAAACAGGAGGCATTCAGCGTGGCAAAACACAGCTGTTATGAGTTTGCATGGGGCAGTAGAAGACCCTGTCCCACCCTGCATGCAAAATTCTGCTTTTTAACTTGACTCCAGTTTCTTTTCTCTTTCTTGTCTCATTCACAAATTCAATTTCCATATGTCTAGTTTTCCATAAGGGCTGGGGAATGCTCCCTCAGCTCTCTTCTCCATTAGCCTTTCCTTCCCAGCTGATATTGGAGACACCACTAGCAATCCTCCCCTTAAAGCACACCCCACAATACTATAGGCAAGCAGGAATGACTGAGTGGCCTCAGAATTGGGCAGAAACTCTTGTGGTAGATCTGAAGTATCCTGCAATCCAGGGGAAAAAAAACAAAAAGAAGGAAAAAGAGAGTATTCTGAGCACATCTGAACTTTCTTGCACATTTGGGGCCCTTTTCATATTCCTGGTCATGCATCAGAAGGATAACCCTGATAGGATATTCCTCTCCAGAAAGAATTCCCTCTACATTGCCCTCATAAGGTCCCACATATAAGTACATATATATATATACGTGTTCAAATAATGTGTCTCAGCTGATTTTCCATAGTATAGAAGGGCTGAGGAAGAGACAAGAGAAGAAGATATTTTTGAGTCAGGCTCTGAGAAGTATTTTCCTTCCAGAGACGAGGTTTTCATTCTCACTAAGGGCTAAGAGAAATTATTCAGTGGGTCTCATGTTGAAAGACAAATCAGTGCTATAACCAGAACAGTGTGGCCAAGAAGTTCCTCAATTTTAAAGCTATATCTTTTGCTTTGGGGCAAAAAACTTCAACTAAAATGCAAGAGGCAATTTGTTGGCAGTCAAACAAAGGGTCATTTGCATAATCCAGAACAGTTTATCTCACATAAGCTTCACATTGTCGTTATTTCTGTTCTTGTGCTTCTCTCATCTATTATCTGATCAAAATGAAATGCTTGTATCCCTGCACTAACAGGGAGATCCACAGAGAGATCACAGCCAAGTAGAATAGTGGCATTAACATTAAATTTCCCCAGCCTTACTGTCAGCTTGGAGCAGTGTAATTTGCAGGGATGGCTCTAGGGTATTCAGGGTCTCAGGGAAGCAAACAATCCCATCCAACATCCTTCATTCTTTGGCATGCCAGCTTCCAGGCAGATTACAAAGGCATTTTTTGTGACAATGTTTTTCCTTCTAATGATATGAGATTAAAAACTAGAATCCACATGTCTCTGCCCTGCTAGTGAGTTATTTAGTTAGGTAGCATCAGCAAATATCAGATTTTGAGCTACACATCAGATGCATTTCTTACACAACAGCTTTGAAAATCATTTAAGAAGCACAGATTGCAACAACTTTAAACACATGAGGTAGTTCATAAAAGTAAGCTCATTTTTCAAGTCAAGCACTGAGCAGAGTGACTATTTCCCTATTTAAATAGCTGTAGATACACACAAAAGGTTTCTCTCATTTCCTCAAAGGCAAATTTTAAATCCTAAATGAAGTGGAGACCTACCTGGCTCTATTAGCAATGTCTAACCTGGATTACAGTGCCTTCAATCTGTGTGGGAACTTGCTGTTTAAAGCAGCACAGAAAACACAAAGAGGAATCTTTCTGAGGTTGTGAACAAGAGTTTCTCCTTGGTTCATGATAAAGATTCACCGCTTTGCCTGTAAGAAATTCCAATCTTCACCTCAAAGGCATTTTAAAAGACTGATCTTTGCCGGGTGCTGCACTTTGGCCACAGCAACCCCATGCAGAGATACAGGCTGGGGTCGGAGTGGCTGGAGAGCAGCCAGACAGAGAGGGATCTGGGGGTACTGATTGATACCCACCTGAACATGAGCCAGCAGTGTGCCCAGGTGGCCAAGAGAGCCAGTGGCATCCTGGCCTGCATCAGGAATGATGTGGCCAGCAGGAGCAGGGAGGTCATTCTGCCCCTGTACTCTGCACTGGTTAGACCACACCTTGAGTGCTGTGTTCAGTTCTGGGCCCCCCAGTTTAGGAGGGACATTGAGATGCTTGAGCGTGTCCAGAGAAGGGCAACAAGGCTGGGGAGAGGCCTTGAGCACAGCCCTACGAGGAGAGGCTGAGGGAGCTGGGATTGGTTAGCCTGGAGAAGAGGAGGCTCGGGGGAGACCTTATTGCTGTCTGCAACTACCTGAGGGGAGGTTGTGGCCAGGAGGAGGTTGCTCTCTTCTCTCAGGTGGCCCAGCACCAGAACAATGAGGACACAGCCTCAGGCTGCGCCAGGGGAGATTTAGGCTGGAGGTGAGGAGAAAGTTCTTCACTGAGAGAGTCATTGGACACTGGAATGGGCTGCCCGGGGAGGTGGTGGAGTCGCCGTCCCTGGAGCTGTTCAAGGCAGGATTGGACGTGGCACTTGGTGCCATGGTCTAGCCTTGAGCTCTGTGGTAAAGGGTTGGACTTGATGATCTGTGAGGTCTCTTCCAACCCTGGTGATACTGTGATACTGTGATACTGTGATCTTTTAGAAGGTTGCAGACTGGTGTCTGCAACAGCAAAATCCTGTCATGTATGCAGGCGCTGGAATGATAAAACTGTTGCACTTCACATGTTTTACTTCCCCTACTATGTGAAGAAACACAGAGGACATACATTTGTCACTGCTCAGAAAGCAACACGGTGATGCCTTCTTAATGTTGCATTTTATAAAGAGCCTTGTTTGTCAGTGTGATGCCTGAGTCCTACATCAAACAGGAGTCAATAAGGCTCAGGAAGGGAGACTCCACGGGGCTGTAGAGAAATGGAGATCTCTTTCCAATATACCATTCAGTGGCAGGGAGTGATAATCCTTCCATGAAATTAAGATATTGAAGAAGTAGAGCTACTGCCTACTCTCTTTATGTGTCTTTTATCTGTCAGATTCACTCACATTCTACTAGGGAGACAGCAAATTATTTTGAAATCTGTACAGTTTTTCTTTTAAAGTGAAAAAAAGATGATTCAGTACACTACTTTTTTTTGTTGGGCCACTTATCTTTTTGATCTCTCTACTAACACAAGCTAGCTAAAGTTAAAACATTTTTCCACAGAGAAGAAACATTCTGATTCTGAAATGCTTTCCAGTGATCTATCTTTCTTTCTTTCTTTCTTTCTTTCTTTCTTTCTTTCTTTCTTTTTCTTTCTTTCTTTCTTCTTTCTTTTTTCTTTCTTTCTTTTTCTTTCTTCTTTCTTTCTTTCTTTCTTTCTTTCTTTCTTTCTTTTCCTTTCTTTTTCTTTTCTTTTTCTTTCCCTTTCTTTCCTTCTCTTTCTTTCCTTCTTTCTTTCCTTTCTTTCCTTTTCTTTCCTTTTCTTTTTCTTTTCTTTTTCTTTCCCTTTCTTTCCTTCTCTTTCCTTCTTTCTTTCTTTCCTTCCTTCTTTCCTTCTTTCTTTCCTTCCTTCTTTCTTTCTTCTTTCTCTCTTTCTTTTCTTTCTCTCTTTCTTTTTCTCTTCCTTCCTTCCTTTCTTTCTCTTCCTTCCTTCCTTTCTTTCTCTCTCTCTTTCACCATAACCAGTTTTCAAACCAAGACAGCCTGACAAAACCTTTCATCATTCAGCACATGTCTTCTATGGCAAGAAATGCCCTGCCCTATCCAGTTCACCCTTCACTAACTAAGAGGGGAGAAGAGGGCAGTATCTACAGAGGCTGCTTTGGATACAGGTATGAAAAGTCACCCCACCACCTCCATTGTGACTGATGTGGTAGATGGGACATAAAACCCTGGCCAGACAGATATAAGCCTCTTATCCTATGAGCTATTCATCATCCTGCTGCCCAATGGCAGAAGCCTGGGTCATGAAGTAATGACTCAATACCTAACGCCCTGTGAAAGCCTGGTGTCTGGTACAAGAAAAGGAGAACATGGCCTGTTGTTTCCAGCTCATAGCAGGGAAGAGTTCCTCTGTGCATGGATATACTAAAACCCCATTCCAGATGTAAAAAGGAGGTGGCTATGTTTGCTTTAGGTAAAATGTATATTTACATTTGACTGGTTTCACCTGGATTTACCAATCTGTTACTGTTGCTTCCATGCCAGGAGTTGTGCTCTGCCCTCACTTTTGCAGGATGATTTCAACAAGGTCTTTTACTCACCAAACTAGGCCAGAAAACCAAGACCATTTCTGAACATAGCCCCCTTAACCCGTGGTCCTGCTGCTTGTGACCCCCTCCTGCAGTGGTGACACGATGGGAGCTGTAAAGTCTCTGAGCGTGCAACGGAGAACCAAAGCAGGAACTAGAGCAGCAAGAGGCAGAGTTCTCCTATGCCCCTTTCCTCTGAAGACTAATTTGGCTTTACACCATGGTCTCAGAGCCCCCACTGCTCAGCACCCCTCAAGGCTTGCATGCTACTCTCCTCCCCATGAGTGCTGCTTCTGTGTCTGGGACACCCAGTTTGCTTCAGCTGGGAGTGGCAATTTATTTCCTGGCTTCAGCATCCTGGATACCATTTCATTTTTCTCATAAACATGTTTATTTCTGATAAACAGCATTTCACTGGAGTTTGATGTTTTGCACGAAATGGCTAAGAGTATGTAAATCAGCTACATTTCTGAATGCAAGGTACCCTCCTGATCTGCCCCATCTCTTTCCTTCCCCTTTGCTCCACTTCTTTATAAACCTCTTTCATAATTCAGTAAAAAACACATGGTAAAGATTTCTACTGCAGGGTGGCTATCAAAATAGCTCTGCTCCACGCCACACAGCTGTGTTTGAAGTTGCTCATTATTGACATAAGAAGGAAACAGAATTGAAAAAATGAGTAATATAATACAGCATGACAAAGTTTAGGGCAGATTCAGTGAACAGGGCTTGAGAAGCAACACCACTAGGCTCGTTGAAGTACAATGAGTTTCATATAGACTCTCAAATCCTTTATAACCATAACAGTATTCAGACCAAATATTTACTTGATTTCAGCTGAGAAAGCAGGTTCAAAAGCAGTAACATAATCTAATTGTTTGACCCATTGGGTGAGCACTGTCCTCAGCTTCTGAGTTAAGTAAATGTGGACCTCATAGTCAATCACAAGCAAAACAGAAATCCCTGCTCTTGCTACCAGCATGCAGGTAAGTAGGTACTTCCCAGTCCCTCCTGGCTCTAGCATCCCCCCTCAGTGAAGATTCCCACCACAGGGTTTTCACATCTCCTGTCCACTCAGGAGAGTTTCCCTAGCCCCAATCCCTAACCTCACCACAGATCCTCTGGCCCCATCTCAAGAAAGCAAACTGCTCCTGTGTGACAATCAAGAGGAGAGGAAGGTGATATGTGATGGAGTTCCTCTACATCAGAAATGTCAGGGCTTTCACCAAGACAATCAAAAAGCCATCTACTGAGCACCCATCTGCACTTCTCATGGCACACTCTCACCTGCCATTTACTAGAGATCATCTCTACTTGGTATTTGCAGCAGTGAGGGACCAGCTGGCCAATGCTGCCTGTAATTGACTGTGTTAACCAAGATTTGAGGTCCCATTTGCTTGAAAAGTCCAGCTGCTCACAGGCTAAGGGTCAGTTGTACAGACAGTGTTCAAATCAAATCCACATGCTGAGGAAACCACTATCTAACAAAACCAGTGAGCCTACTGCCCTCACAGAGCATAAAGTTAAGCCCAAAAGCTTCTGTTCACAATACTCCTACCTAAAATGTCTACAGGACATTGGCAAGTCACAGTTTGTCTACACCCTGAGCTAAAATTCTGCAGAACCAAGGGACAGGGCTGACCAACTTCAACAGTCAAAACCTTAAGAAGCAAATCTAGTGTTAAGACTACCATACATAAGACTGTTTTTACAGCAGAAGTCCCTTACTACAATCTGGCTCCATCATGAATCAATTCTATTTATTCTCTGGAGAGTAAATTTACATTAATAAAAGCCTAATATAAATGTCCCTAACAGGTCAGCAGAGTGTATTGTAAGCACTGCAGGCCAAAATACACTAACTCTATGAATCAGTAGTTTTCATCACAGGAATTATCACTACCTTCTTAAAGGGATCCACTCTGTAACCTAAATAATGGCTTCTTACTTTATCACATCCCACCAAACCAAGGTAAATCCAAAGACTACCACTCTACTTCAGCCGAAGACCACTCTGCCCCATTAAATCTGCCAAACACCTTCCTGAAGTTCAGTAGAAATGCCTTGCACATGAATACTGAGACTAAACTTCATGCTGATACAGAGCCTGCACTGTGTTCTTTTCATGGCAACCACAGTTTCCTGTGCAGTTGAACTGCTCATCTGCTCAGCGAGGGCAGCTTGCGAAAACAACAGCAGGTGCTGTCATCTACCTCCTGGGCTCAAGCGGTGGGTCCAAACTGCTGAAGCAACTGCTCAACAGCTGCAAAGCCAAGAGGAAAGAGGGGACTTCTTTCAAAGCTGCCTGAACTCTCTGTGGGCTGGGGAACTGCAAAGCAGTATGTCGAAACCGGCCGCTGCGTAACTCGGAAAAGTCCTTCCTTCCCTGCAGAGCAGCTCGCGAGCCCATGACTGTAAGCTCAAGACTGAGCCTCACAGAGGGAAGTGTCTGGTGACAAAACACCATAGTGAAATAGGTTTTGTCTTTATAAGGAAATTTAGCACCCTCTGGTCTCCCTCCTCACTCATTACTCCTACATAGGTCCACTGGTTTGTACCACTTCCTCTCAGTTTTGCCCCTCGCCGGTTCGTTCTCTCTCGCTAAGCACATGTCCGTGTGCATGCACACAGAAAGCCTTCTCTCTGCCCTGACAAGTACGCCATGTTTTTAAACCTGCACTCTTACCCCCGGCTAGTGCAGAGCTGGCTGCCACCTGAGGTGGGTGTTCTGCCGCGATGGAGACTCCTCAGCATCTCTGGGCAATCTCTGCTAAATTTATCTGTCCTCACTGTGGAAACCTTTTTTATCCATGTAGGTGGTTGGAATCTACCTTGATGCCTACTTTATGGCCTTTTATTCTCAGGGAGTACCTTCTAACAAAAGGCTAACTTTGTCTTCTCTATAAGTTTGAGTTAGGTGTAGACATCTTTTTATTCTCAGGGAGTACTTCTAACAAAAGGCTAACTCAGTCTTCTCTATAAGTTTGAGTGAGGTGTAGACACCTTTTTATTCTCAGGGAGTACTACTAACAAAAGGCTAACTCAGTCTTCTCTATAAGTTTGAGTGAGATGTAGACACCTTTTTATTCTCAGGGAGTACTTCTAACAAAAGGCTAACTTAGTCTTCTCTATAAGTTTGAGTTAGGTGTAGACATCTTTTTATTCTCAGGGAGTACTTCTAACAAAAGGCTAACTCAGTCTTCTCTATAAGTTTGAGTGAGGTGTAGACACCTTTTTATTCTCAGGGAGTACTACTAACAAAAGGCTAACTCAGTCTTCTCTATAAGTTTGAGTGAGGTGTAGACACCAAGAAGATCCCTCTCAGCCCACTCCTCTCCAGATTGAAGTCCAGCTATCACCACCTCTTCTCAAATCTTGTGTACTCCAGCCCATAACCATCCTGGTGGCTCTACAGTGTTTGTCAAAGCTCTGGGCACAGTGATCCTCATGCCAACCACACAACTAACACCGATTTCAAGGACATTTCCAAGCTACTCTGAGGGTCAAACCATAAACCTGAAAACTGTCTGTCAACTCCGTTGACGCAGCGTTGCAGCAGCCCTTAGCAGAACTGAAACAGAACATCAATAGATGAACATGAATCACCAGCCCCATGGGCATTTTAAGAAGTATCCTGCACTAACAGCAAAAAATTCCCACCACTTTCCTTCAGCATTTTTTGTAACAACTCTTTAAAGTTCTGACTCTCAGTTCTGAAATCAAGCAGCTAAAACATAGCCCAAACTGAATGTCTTTAACGGGAAAGCTGTCAGCCATGATTCACCAGACCAGCTGGTCCATCAGATACACAGAGAGAGTGATTGGCATTGGAATGGGCTGCCCAGGGAGGTGGTGGAGTCACTGTCCCTGGAGGTGTTCAAGCAAAGCCTGGATGAGGCACTTAGTGCCATGGTCTGGTTGAGTGGCTAGGGCTGGGTGCTAGGTTGGACTGGATGATCTTGGAGGTCTCTTCCAACCTGCTTGATTCTATACATGCTAATTTACAGAGCTTCACAACAATCTCCTCATGAACCAATGCCTGTAGGTAAGATCCATTCTTGAGGAGTATGTCCTCTGTGTTCAGAATGCCAATGAAACATGTTCTGTTCCAGGCATTTTTAAATCATTTGCTTCCATTAGAAAAACTCCTTCCCCTATGGTATTTCATTAGCTGACAGGCTGTGCCTCAGCACTTCTTTTTCCTTTTCTTTAGTATTTAACACCAGCCTGCTGGTTTGGCCCAACTTTTTTCTTGCAGACCTCTCTCAAACCCTTAATGATTTCTGTTGCTGTCCATGACATCTTCTTGAATGCTGCATAAATACCTCTGCTGAGAGACAGGGAAGAAAGCACCACACAGTCCACATGTAATTAGACCTAACATCTTGTCTTGCACAGGAAAACTATGAGTGGATGTTTCTTATCAGAGGTGTTTGCTAATCACTCTAACATCTTCTCTTGAGTTACTATAGTTTAAGCACAACACTAGTGAGGGACTCAGATGTTCCACCCTGCAGTAGGATATTTTATATTCATCTCACTTCAACTGATCTCAATACAGTGTCATAGAATCATAGAATCAAGCAGGTTGGAAGAGACCTCCAAGATCATCCAGTCCAACCTAGCACCCAGCCCTAGCCACTCAACCAGACCATGGCACCAAGTGCCTCATCCAGGCTTTGCTTGAACACCTCCAGGGATGGTGACTCCACCACCTCCCTGGGCAGCCCATTCCAATGCCAATCACTCTCTCTATGAAGAACTTGTCATCAGTACAGAGCACTGACTGTCTAAGGGGGACTCTGTCCATTCTTCTGGCTTTGGTCTCCATCTATTAGTGCCTGAATTCATGAATTCATAATCCCAATTCCAGAACCTAGTTCTTCAATCCAGTTCCAGAACCTAGTTCCTAAGTCCAGTTCCCATCCCATCCAGTTCTCTCACTCCAGCCTGGACTCTGGGGGAGATCAATACTGATATTGTATATATTTCATTATTTTCTTATTCCTATTATTATATTTTCTTTTCCATTGGTACTGTTTCATTAAACCTGTTATAGGTGGTTTTTTTCCCAGCCCTTAAGTCTCTCTCCTTTATTCCCTTTCCTTTTCCCTGCTGGGAAGGGAGACTGGATAATAGAGGGACCCCATCATTCATTTAGTGGCTGGCCCAGCCTTAACACCTGACAAGAGCAAGTCAAAATTAATGGAAAGTACTTAAAAGTAATACAGTTAAGGAAAAAAATGCCTTGCTCTTATATAAGTACAGAAGACCTGATAGACAGTTTTCCACAATCTTTACCACACCTATATTTTGTTTGAGCCTGTTCTTCTTCCCAGTAAAGCCAGTAACACTTCCAGCAGCCACTAGTGATTTAGGCATTGAAATGCCTGCCTCGTTTCTGAAAATGGACCCTGAGAACTTAAATGCTGTTGAAAGGTAAATGAGTCCCCGTGAAGTGGAAGTCATTACTCTGATGGCATGTGCTCAGGTGGGGGGAAGTAACCTGACACATGCTGGGACCTGCCCTATGTTAGCACATATCCTGGAATACCATGTGTGATCCCTGCAGGAAGAGAGAATGCTAAGGACTGAGGGCTTTGCAGAATGGCATGGACAGAATACCTTCTATGTGGGTATCTTCTTGCATACATCAGCCAGAAACAGCCTAGAGAATGCCAAAGCAGCGGTGGGTGATGCCACTGAGCCCGTCACAACATGGATATTGGGGCCTTTTGGGGGTGGAATCATGATACCATGAAATTTGTTGTTGGTGAAACAGAAGCATCTCACTCCTTGCCTCCATCTGTTTATGCAGGAAGGAGTAGGGTCCAGCTGGAGCCTTGCGTTGTGCTCTCCCTCCCTGAGACAGTTGTGCTCTCCCTCCCTGAGACACGGGGTCTTTGACCCCCATGCAAGCACTCCCCTTCACTCTTGGACCCACTGGCTCACAGGGACCTGTTGTGCCAGCATTCCCAGCAGTGCTCTGTGCAGCTGCGTGGAGCCAGAAGAGGAAAAGGAAGGCAGCAGGGAGGGTGATGCCCACCCAGGTGTGCATAAATTGAAGAGTTACTCTTGGTCAGGGAGAGACAGGCAGTAGGCTTGCATATTGGCATGTCTAGAGACAAAGGAGTGTGAAAACGAGTTACCTCACAGTAAAAAGCATAGTTTTGGTGGGGTCATTCTCAGCAGCAGCAGCGATCCCCCTAGAGCTGGGCACAAGGTGCTGGCCAGAAGGATAACATCCTGTTAAACCTAGGCTGGGAAAACTGGTTTTAGGATTTTACATCCTTGTGCAGCTCTCAGTTCCCCATTCCTAAACTCTGAAAACCTGTCTTAGAGTCTTCTAAGGAGACTTTATTTCTGATTCTACATCAAGCAGTCTGATTTAGGAATCGGATGAGCCACAAAAATCAAATAAGCTATGAATAGACTGTTCCCACAAAGCAAAGCAGATCACTCTCAGCTCTCCTTCGGAGACCTCATAGCAGGCAGTCTGGAGGAAGGATGGGGAAGGACTCTTTTATCAAGCAGTGTAGTAATAGGACCAGGGGTAATGGTTTCAAATTGAGACAAGAGAGGTTTGGAGTAGATTAGAAAGAAATTCCCTATTGTGAGGGTGGTGAGACACTAGAACAGGTTGCCAAGAGGAGAGTGGATGCCTCCTCCCCAGAAGTGTTCAAGCCCAGGCTGGATGTCACTTTGAGCAAACCTGGTCTAAGTGGAAGTGTCCATAGCTACAGCACAGGGGTTGGAACTAGATTATCTCCTCCAACTCAAACCACTCTGTGATTGCAGGATTCTGTGATTCTTTGATTCTAAGCAAGAGGTACAACCTACAACCATCCTAGAAAGATTTATAGTACCTAAATGTATGTATGTGGGCCTAGGAGAGAACAGTGCCTGTTGACAGAGGAGGAGACAGGGAAACAATCAGTTGCTCTTTTTGGAGCAGGTTGTTCCCTCAGCAGAACTAATCAAACAGTCCTGTGAAATAAACAAACCAAAAAGATAGCTCTGAGGTGACAGATGAACTTTGGCCTGTCACACTTGGTATGAAATTCCCAAAGTCATTTCCTCCAAAGAGATCTCCTGCACTGCAGTGCCTGAGTGTACCCAAAAGTTTTGCTTATGGCCCAGTCCCAGGCCCCTGTGGTAAGAGATCAGCCTTACTTAATAGGACTTCAGGAACAAGTATTAATTCCTGAAGCAGTCTGAACGGTGAAGGAGAGGCATTTAAGCAAGTGAAAAATGAAATGGTAAGGGGGAAAAAAAAACCAAACAAAACCCAAACCTGTAAAATGAAAGCAATGATAAATAAATACCAGGAAAGTGTACACCCTGCTATGAATTTTAATAGGCTACACCCAGCCATGAATTATTGAGCAGAAACATCCATTTTGGCTGCAATGGGGAGTACTAGTGAAATAATGATAACTGTGGATGAGCTAACTTAAGTTTTACTTGGGAAGGGAGAGAGAAAAACATGTTGGGAAGACCTGGCCACTGTTAACTGACCAACTGGTCACAGCCCCCCAGCCAGCCCCCAGGTCTGCTACAGTGGGCAAAGGGCTGGCTCACCATGGAAAAGTGCCTGAATCCCACATCTCAGAGACAGGCAAGGACTGCCTCTCGCGATAAATCCATTTACAGAAGGGTATGAGGCTAGAAATGCCACTTGTGGAGGCAGTTGCAACAATATTGGTTCTTGTAGGTGATTTTTTTTTGCTTTGCTATACAAAACAGGAGTCTTGGTTAGACCCTGGCGGCCCAGGGTCTGTTTTCTAGCTGTTCTGGTCTTTCTTTCAGCAATAACTCATCTTTGGTAGAGAGGGGGGAAGTATGGAAACATTACTTTCCTGTCTCTGCTGGCCAGAAGCTTACAGGAGCAAAATATAGACAGAAGTAACTGTTTTCAATTATAATCATTATGGTTTTGCAAAGTTGGCAGGAAACAAAATTTGGCACATCGGGATCTGGCAAAAATTGTCTCCTAGATAAGCCTTATCAATTACCTGTTACAGCCTCAGTTTCACTCCATTTTTTGGTGAGTGAAACTGTATGTAGGCTGGCTTTGGCACAGTGGCAAACAAGCTTCTCCATGCTCTCCCTGCATGCTACACGGGCTGCAGGTCCACCACACATCCAAGTCAGCTGTGACAGCATAGATAAAACCACTTCCAGCAACCCAGGTGCCTCCACCCACCACCAGCTCCCAAATGCCTGTCTATCTACTGATACTGTCCACAGGCAGCTTTGGGAGCTGCGGTTGTTTAGCCTGGAGAAGAGGAGCTCAGGGGGACCTCAATGCCATCAACAACTACCTGAAGGGAGGCTGTCGCCAGGTGGGGGTTGGTCTCTTCTCCCAGACAACCAGCAATAGAACAAGGGGACACAGTCTCAAGTTGTGCCAGGGGAGGTCTAGGCTGTATGTTTAGGAGGAAGTTGTGGCAGAGAGAGTGTTGGCATTGGAATGGGCTGCCCAGGGAGGTGGTGGAGTCACCCACCCCTGGAGGTGTTCAAGCAAAGCCTGGATGTGGCACTTAGTGCCATGGTCTGGTTGAGTGGCTAGGGCTGGGTGCTAGGTTGGAGTGGATGACCTTGGAGGTCTCTTCCAACCTGGTTGATTCTATGTGTGCTCTATGGTGATCCCAGGAGTCCCCACAGCAGGACTGAAGTAAACGCCTGTGCACGCAGGCTCCCTCCACACACATCACTTTCTGAACAGTCAATGCTTGATTTCACAGCATTTCAAATGCTGCCAAATCTAACCTCCCAAGGCTGTCTGCTTTGGTTTTAACTTCTTTTTCTTTCTTTTTAAATTTCATGAGGCTTCTTTAAAAGCTATGTTCCTATACCTCTTCCTCTTTTTCAGAGGGCATGTTTCCCTTTATTATCTCATTTTCCCTTTGCATTCTTCTTTTCCTTTCTTCCTCTATCTCTTGCTATTTCCTGACTCCCTGACTCCTATCCTAGCAGATTTTCTGCTCTCCTGCCAGCACTCTTCATCATATTTCTAAGAGTATTCGCTCAGATGCCCTACCTTTTTGCAACCCTTTTGCCTTCATTTTCAAAGCCTGGAGACCAACCGCCCAAAGTTCTGCACTGAAACTGCCACTCAGTAACCCATACAAGCAGTTATTAGTTCCCTGTTGGGAGGGAAGGTTGCTTTCTCCCAGGAGGAACTTGCTGTGTTTCTACAGCATAGCCCAAAAAAAAAAAGAAAGAAAAAAATAGTCTCAGTACAAAAAGTGGAGATCAAGTGGCCAAACTAAGGAGGTTTCATTTCCAGCCTTGCCACAGTTATGTTTGCCAGAGTCAGCCCTGCTTCTGACTGCATCAGGAGACTCATCACCCTCTCTTAAGTGAAGGATGACAGCCAGCAGCACCAGGCTGACTTGGTGCTGCACTGGGTGCAGCTTCACCTCAGAAGGAACATGCATTGACAGAAGATGCAGGAAAACAACACCAAAACAAAAAAGATGTGGAGGGAATTTTTGTGTGGAGGCATTACTGTAGAAATTAAACACCAGAAGTATTTGAGGTAAGGCTTTCTGCAAAAGATCCTGAATATGATAAGCTCTTACCTGATGCATCTGTAGTTTTGGAAGAGGAATCCAGTCCCACTAATGTTTTTTCATGGTGATTAAGAAAACCTTTGAGTCAGAGCTTGTAAGTGGGATTAATCCCTTTCATGACACATGCAAATTTACAAATACTGGGGAAGGAGGAGACATTTCTGCCCTTGTCTGCCTAGTAGCAATCGTAGAGTGAGTAGAATCATAGAATCAACCAGGTTAGAAAAGGACCTCCAAGATCATCCAGGCCAACCTAGCACCCAGCCCTAGCCACTCAACCAGACCATGGCACTAAGTGCCTCATCAGGCTTTGCTTGAACACCTCCAGGGATGGTAACTCCACCACCTCCCTGGGCAGCCCATTCCAATGCCAATCACTCTCTGCCAACAACTTCCTCCTAACATCCAGCCTAGACCTCCCCTGGCACAACTTGAGACTGTGTCCCCTTGTTCTCTTGCTGGTTGCCAGGCAGAAGAGACCAACCCCCACCTGCTACAGCCTCCCTTCAGGTTTATGAATGTCTTCAGTGACTCAGCTTGAGACCTGCTTAAGAGCCAGACACCTGGGTTTCCACTTTTTGGTTATTTTAACATGGTGACCATATACAACTACAACAGGGGAGGGAAAAAATAGACAAGAAGATGCAAATCTAGCTTCTTTTCAAACTTTTTTCACTCAGTTCCACTCTTACCCAGCACACTGGTTCCCTTCCTCTAACACACACAAGATAATGAAACCCTGGTTTGGGTATTTTTTCCTCCATGTGGAGAGGAATAGGCAATTCAATCCCAACACAGCAACAAGTAGTTGCAAAAAGTTAACAAAAGTGCTTCATTTCAGGATGAGGCAACACAACAGCACTGTGATGGGAACTGTAATTAGGACAGAACTTCCACCTCAGTAACAACTATTGCTATTTCTGCTTACAGGAACAAAAAACCATCTTGCTAAAATACTCAGGTCTCTGAAGAAGTATTTTTTACTGCAGATTTACTTTGACTTCCTTTTCCAAAAGCTTTTGGGCTTCGTTGATTAAAGTGTGATACAAAAGTGTGTGTAACTCTGCTCTCCAAGTACCTTCAGCACTAGAGGTTTAAAGCATGGATTTTTTTTCCATCTGTGGTTACGCAGTTTAAACAGGCTGGGAAGAAAGGATTGTAGGTATGGTGGTTGGAAGGCTCCTCTGGAGTTCTCTATCCAGTTCTTCACTGAGAGAGTGATTGGACACTGGAATTGGGCTGCCCAGGGAGGTGGTGGAGTCGCCGTCCCTGGAGCTGTTCAAGGCAGGATTGGACGTGGCACCTTGGTGCCATGGTCTAGCCTTGAGCTCTGTGGTAAAGGGTTGGACTTGATGATCTGTGAGGTCTCTTCATCCTTGGTGTACTGTGAGATACTGTGTGATACCCAAACCTCAATGCTCAGTGGGTTACATTAAAGTACCAATGCTACAAGCAAGGAACTTTTCTGATTGTTTTTCTTCATGGTTGAGCATTTCCAGCTATAATTAGTTTCACTTTCTGAAAGATAAGGGCTTGCAAGAGCAAGACTAAAAATGTCTGTCATGACTTTCTCTGAGATGTTCTTTAGAGAAGAAGTCTACAAAAACAACTTTAGTGGCTTCCTGAAACAGCAGTTTTCAAGGCTCTATGTTTGTAATCAGAAAAAAAAGGCTACCAGTGCTTAAATAAACTTATCAGGAAAGGAAGAATAGATGTTGAAGGCTCAATAACATGTGCACATGCAGCCCAGACAGCAACCATGTCCTGGGCTTCACCAAGGGCCCAGAAGGGGTGGCCACCAGGGCAAGACAGGTGATTCTCCCCCTTTACTCTGCTCTCCTCAGACCCCCACCTGGAGTACTGTGTGCAGGTCTGGAGCCCCCAGCCTAAGGAGGACACTGAAACTGTTGGAATGAGTCCACAGGAAGGCCATGAAGAGGACCAGAGGGCTGGAGCACCTCTCCAACGAGGACAAGGTATGAGAGCTGAGGCTCTTCAGCCAAAGAAGAGTAGGCTTCAAGAAGACTTTGTAGTGGCCTTCCAGTAACTGAAGGGGGCCTAAAGGAAGGCTGGGGAGGGAATCTCACAAGGTCTTGTAATGACAGGATGAGGACTAATAGGTTCAAACTGGAAAGAGGGGAGTTTAAACAAGATGCTAGGAAGAAGTTCTTTACAGCAAGGGTGGTGAGACACAGGCACAGGTTGCCCAATGAGGCTGTGGATGCTTCCTCCCTGGAGGTGTTCCAGGCTAGGCTGGATGAGGCCTTGAGCAACCTGTTCTAGTGGGAGGTGTCCTGCCCTATGGCAGGGGGTTGGAACTAGATGGTCTTTGAGGTCCCCTTCCAACCTAAACCATTCTATGATTCTATAATGCCAACCCAACAAAGGTTAATTAAATGTGAAATCAGAGAAATGTATACTAGGGAAGTATGCTAAATATTGAGGCATAATAAAAATTGTTACAAACAAGAAGTGTGATCACAATAGAAACATGTTAAATATGACTGAAGCACATTACAAATTAAGCTAGGTTTACTCAAGACTTCATTAAGTGGCCTAGCTGTCTTCCATAAGAGAGAACAAAAGTGACTAATTGTCTTCCTGTAAATTGAGGAAGGAACTTAATGCACTGTAAATGCTTAAGGGCCAAGAGGGTCACTAGGTGGTAGAGTAGGAAGGGAAAGAGGAAGCCTGCAGACTGCTGAGATTTACATGGAGGGCATTCTCCTCCCTACTACTGAGCATCCAACTCAGGTCCTAAGCCTACACACAGAAGGACCCACTTCAGGATTCCAGAGAGCTGTCTGGGTTGGGTGCTCTGCTCAAGTATTCTCCAAAGGGTCTGTACCCACAGGCAGCACAGGCGATGCTGAAAAAGGCAAAATTCTGAGAGAAAAGAAGGCAGAGGCTTCACTTGCAGAACCCACCATCAATTTAGAAACCCATCCCTCAATCTCACCTTGTAATGCATTAGCAATTTGTGAATTATGTGTGCTCCCTACACTGCAATACTAAAGGTCAGGAGCAGGACTAGCAGCCTGGTCCTGTCTTCTTCTTGGTAAAGATCAGGTCCATTTGGTAACCCACACTGTTACACCTGGTCCCTTAATTTCACACAGAACTCCAAAACTGAAATGCGATTCTCTAACAACAAGGAAGGTACTATAATATCTGATGAATTGCTGTGCTTTTGTGAGAAAAACCTGCAGGTTATCTGCAAAGTAAACAAATACATAACCAAGTCTGGTTGTTTAGCACTAGAATAGGTTACCAATGTGTGTGCAGAGGAACAGAATCATAGAATCAACCAGGTTGGAAGAGACCTCCAAGATCTCCAGTCCCCAACCTAGCACCCAGACCTATCCAGTCAACCAGACCATCGGCACTAAGTGCCTTATCCAGTCTTTTCTTGAAGAAAACATGCACCTCCTTCTCCTGGTCAGCCAGCATGTGCTCACAGGGAAACCCTGCCTGTATTTCTTCTTCCCTGTTCCTTTCTCTGATTTTGCATGCATGACCCAAGGGTATGAGTTTTCTGAGGACTTAGGTTTTTATCAAGTGTCACAGAGATGGAGATGGGACAAGAGGAGAAAGTGCTAATGGTGGTGAAGCACTGTGTGATGTGATAGTGTGAGAAAGGGACATTCATCTGAGTTGATGTTGCTTTCCTAAATCAGGAACAACATGTATAGCATACTTCCTCACTGGAGTGACACTGTTGCTGACCTTGCTCACAGTAAGTATGTCTTGACAATTGTTAAAGAATAGAGGAGTAATTTTGAAGCAGCTGATGAAAGCACCATCAATCCAAGACCATCACTAATGAACATCAGTGCCAGACACTGCTGTAACATCCACCTGTCTTGTCACACCAAACAGTCATTCAAGTGGCTGCCACCACCCACTCTACCACCACTCACACCTACTCTCTGGGCCCAGCCCTTCCAGCCAGTTCTTGACTCATTTCAGACCTGAATCTGTCCAAGCCAGGAGCTGCCAGCTTTGCCAGGAGCTTGTTGTGGCAGAATGTGTCAAAGATTTTTTCTCAAGTCCAGGTAGACTCCATCCACCCCGCCGCCCCACATTCACACAGGCAGGTAATCCTGATCATAAAAGGAGATCAGGTTGGTCAGGCAGGACCTGCCCTTCCTAAAACCCCTGCTAGCTGGGCTGATCCTTGGCCCATCCCTGTAGGTGCTTTGTGATGGCACTCAAGACCAACATATTCCATGACCTTGCCTGGCACTGAGGTCAGGCTGACAGGTCTGTAGTTTTCTGGTTCTCCTTCCAGCCCTTCTTGTGGATGGCATCACATTGGCAGCTTCCAGTCTTGGGGGGACTCTGCAGTGAGCAGGGCTGTTGATAAATGATGGAAGTGGCTTGGCCAGCTCAGCTGCCAGGTGTCTCAGCCACCCTAGGGATGGATCCCACCGGTCCCATGGACCTGTGAGGATCCAAGTGACTCAGCAGGTCCTTTACTTCTTCCTTGTGGATTACAGGGGGTCTACACTGCTCCTGGCTCCATCTGCCAGGAGTCCAGTTGTCCTGGAGACCTACCTGTCCCACTATGAAGACTGAGGCAAAGAAGGTGTTAAGCACCTCTGCCTTTTTCTCAATCCTTTGTCACTATATTCCCCTCTCTATCTAATAAGGGACTGGGGGTTGTCCTTGCCCCTTCTCTTGCCATTAATATATCTATAGAAACATTTTTTATTCTCCTTTACAGCAGTGGCAGCCTAAGTTCTAAAATAGAGAAGAAAACTGAAAATTCTGTCATGGGAGATCTGTTGGATTATCCCTGTTACAAGTCATAAAATCCCACATTTACCTCAGACAGCAGACTGCAACACATTATTTCATTGTCAACGGCATGAACCATCCTTCTAGCCCCACCTCAGGGCACCATCTCCAGTGAACACACCTACAACTGAACAGAGGACTCAGAAGAGTGTCTGGGCTCCCAGGTCTAGATGCTTACCTTGGGGCAGATCTTGACTCAGGCTGAAAAGGCAGGCATGAACACCCCCATCCTTCCTTCCCCTGAAAGGGGTGCCAGGCAGACTTTAGGTGTGCACAATGCAGCAGGTGTTGCAATCACAATGGAGATGCAACACTGCTACTGCACTAAGGACTGTGAAACCACCCAAACAAGTTTACAGCCTTATGGGAGTGAGCCCCTGGTTTCACACAGCATGCACATAATGTGTACTTCTTCGTTGTGTTGTTTTGCTTTGAGTCTCACAGTGCTACTACCCAAATGCCAGTGATAACACAAATCACTTAGGCACAACTATTGATTCTTGAAGGACGAATGTATGACAAATGCAAATACTTTGGTGTGTTACATGAGTGGTTTTTTTTCCTTTGGCATCTATTATGCACACTGCAGCCATACCTTCCCAATTTCATTATGCAATTTCTCTGGAGGAAAGTCATTGAGAGTTTTGCCTCAGCCTATTCACTCACTTTATTACGGTGAAATATGTGCAAAGGAAGCGCAGAGGCAGAGCAAAGAGAGGGAAATTGATTGCTGCCAGCCTGGTAGGGAAGCATTAACCTTGCAGGCAGGGAACAAACAGCAGAGTCATCTGCAACATGCAAACCAGCTACTTCAATTCTATAGCGAGTCAAGGGAAATGCTCTTCAGAAATTCTCGAAACTATTAGTGCTGTAAAGCAAGCTGCCTTTAGCAGGACCCTCTGGACAAAAAGGAATTTGAAAAACAAAACCTAAAATAAATGTATCAGCTAAGCAGTTTCAGACACAGAAAATGATGCTGGGTGGTCAGTGCTCACGTAATACAGAAGCAGACTACTCATCAGTCCCTAAATGCAACGTAATGGGATCATTTTCAGCCACAGAGATGCTAAAACTACCTTCACCTCGGTGTCGCACCCTTCCCTGCCCTGCTCAGTCCCCTTCCCTCCCCTATTCCACACTTCCAAGTCAGTCACAATGAACTTTATGCTCAGCCAAGAATTTCATCACACTTGATAAAAAGCGGTTTGCCTTGGACTAGGACTGCAGTGTGGCTCTGTTCTGAAATTAGTTGTATTTGCAAGACTTAATCGGAAACAGGTGTGGCTTAGCTCGGCACCCAGCGGCAGATTTACACCTGCTACCCCCCACCCAGGCAGGGTACCCGCAGCCAGTGAGTGCGGCCTATGACCAGGGCAGAGCGCGAAACCAAAAGCAGCTGAGCCCCGCTTCCAGCCCCCTCCAACGGACTCCGCACACCCACTCCCACCAGACTCGGCGCCTGGCGCGACCCCCCGGCTGAGCTCCACCGGCTGGGGCTCCCTGCATCACTCCCTGCTGATCCCACTGAGGAGAGGGTCCGCTGCCCGGGCCCGGCACCCAGGGCTCAACTTCATCTTAGTTGGATTTCTCTCGCGATCCTGAGGTTAATATAACAGTAACAACAGCACAACAGCGATAAACAGCTAGGGATATGATCAGAGGTAGGTTACCGGCGCGGAGCGGTGCTGCGGCGGGCGGCGCGGGGGGCCGGGGCGGGTGGCACGGGGCCGGGCAGCCGCAGCCCTCCTCGGCTGCAGCGGCGGCGCCGCGCGGGGCGCCTCGGCCCGCGCCGCGCCCCCTCCCCCCGCGTGGCCAACGCCCTGAACGCCTGGCCGGGCGGGCGGGAGGCTGTGGGGCGGCGGCCCCGGGGGCTGGCTGGCACGGTGTGGGCGGCAATGGGCACGGCGTGGGCGGCCAAGCGACCGCCCTGGCTGCCCCAGACCCTCCTCGGGGCTGCGGTGGGTTACACCGGGTGGGGGGTGTCTGGCCGCCCTCGGCAAGCCCCGGTGCCCAGAGGCCTGTGGCTGAGGGGAGCCCCGCAGCGCCTGTGGAGAAAGGTGAGTTCCTGGGAGGCTGCCCGGAGAGAAGCTCAGCTCAGCCGGAGCGCGTCAGGTGTGGGCAGCAGGGGATGAGCCACAGCTGGGGTGGGTTGACCCTGACTGGACACCTGGTGGCTACCAAGGCAGTTTTTCACTCAGCTGGACAAGGAGGAGAGAATATCACAGTATCATCAGGTTGGAAGGACCTCACAGATCATCAAGTCCAACCCTTTACCACAGAGCTCAAGGCCAGACCATGGCACCAAGTGCCACGCCAGTCCTGCCTTTGACTGCTCCAGGGACGGCGCCCTCACCACCTCCCTGGGCAGCCCATTCCAGTGTCCAATGACTCTCTCAGTGAAGAACTTTCTCCTCACCTCCAGCCTAAATTTCCCCTGGCTGCAGCCTGAGGCTGTGTCCTCTTGTTCTGGTGCTGGCCACCTGAGAGAAGGAGAGCAACCTCCTCCTGGGCCACACCTCCCCTCAGGTAGTTGTAGTCAGCAATGAGGTCTCCCCTGGAGCCACCTCCAGGCTAACCAATCCAGCTCCCTCAGCCTCTCTCCTCGTAGGGCTGTGCTCAGGCCTCTCCCCAGCCTCGTCGCCCTTCTCTGGACACGCTCAAGCATCTCAATGTCCCTCCTAAACTGGGGGCCCAGAACTGAACAAGCACTCAAGGTGTGGTCTAACCAGTGCAGAGTACAGGGGCAGAATAACCTCCCTGCTCCCAAGGGCTCATGTTTAAGCCAAGCAGGGAGATACCCACTAGTACTATCGTGGGCTAACAGACTCAACTCACAGGGAAATTAATATAGAACAATTCAAATCAGAGTAATGAAAAGTAAATGTTAAAAAACCCCAAACACCTTCCCTCCAAACTTCCCTTCTCCCTGGGCTCAACTTCACCTCCCAACCTCACTGCCACTTCTTCTCTGCATGGATCTACAACTACCCTGAGGGGGTGGTTGTGGCCAGGAGGAGGTTGCTGTCTTCTCTCAGGTGGGCCAGCACCAGAACAAGAGGACACAGCCTCAGGCTGCGCCAGGGGAAATTTAGGCTGGAGGTGAGGAGAAAGTTCTTCCCTGAGAGAGTCATTGGACACTGGAATGGGCTGCCCGGGGAGGTGGTGGGAGTCGCCGTCCTGGAGCTGTTCAAGGTAAGGTTGGACGTGGCACTTGGTGCGCCATGGTTCTGGCCTTGAGCTCTGTGGTAAAGGGTTGGACTTGATGATCTGTGAGGTCCTCTTCCAACCCTGATGAAACTGTGATACTGTGATCCCAGCCAGCAGCACGGGGGATGAGGACCGAGCGGTTGTGGTCACTTCATCACGCGTTTGTTACTGCCGCTCCTTCCTCCTCGGCCTGGACTCTTCCCTCCTGCTCTGCTCCAGTGTGGGTTCCCTCCCACAGGAGAAGTTCATCAAATGCTTCTCCAACATGACTCCTCCCCACAGACTACAGTTCTTTACAGGCTGCTCCTGTGTGGACTTCTCTTGGAGTCATGCCCTTCTCCAGGCACAGCCTCCTGCTCCAGCGTGTGGTCCTTCACAGGCTGCAAGAGGCTGTTTGCTCCACCATTATCTTCCATGGGCTGCAGGGGGGCAGCCTGCCACAGGCTGTAGGGGAATCTCTGCTCCAGCGCTTGGAACACCTTCTCCTTCACTGATCTTGGTGTCTGCAGAGTTTATTTTCTCACATGTTCTCTCACTCCTCTCTCCAGCTGTTGCCTTGCAGTTTATTTTCCTCCTTCTTAAATACGTTATCACAGAGGCACTACCACAATCACAGATGGGCTTTGCCTTGGACAGCAGCAAGTCTGGCTCGGAACCATCTGGTATTTGGTCTATCAAACATAGAAAAGCTTCTAGTAGCTTCTCACAGAAGCCATACCTGCAGCCCCCTTGCTACTGAAACATTACCAGGCCATCTCACTACAAAAGTGAGAAATTTTGACCATGTGTAAAGTGTCTGGAGATGTTTGCATGGTGCCACCCTTTCTTAGATAAGGCAGGAGTTAAGTCTGATCAAAGGTCCATCTCTTTTGCTTTTGTTGGATAGTGCTGTGCATTGCACCTTTTAAACAAAATGTGAAAGCTGTGGCAAGGAGAAGGGAAAACTTAAAGGTGAGAAAGATTCAGGATGAGGAACAACTAAGCCAAACACAATGTTGTATCTTAAGTGTTGTGTATTAATAGGGAAGTGATTGTGCCCCTGTACTCAGGTTGAGTACTGTGTTCAGTTTTGGGTGCTGCAGTGTAAGAGAAGCACTGAGGTGCTGAAGAAGGTCCAGAGAATGACAATGAAGCTGGTGAGTTATCTGAAGAAGGTATCTTAAGAGGAACAGCTGAGGTAGCTGGGATTGTTAGTCTGGAGAAGAGGAGGCTGAGGGGAAACCATATTGCTCTTTACAACTACCTGAAAGGAGGTTGAAGTGAAGTGAGTGTTGGCCTCTTCTCTCAAGTAACTACTGATAGGACAAGAGGAAATGGCCTCAAGTTGTGCTAGGGGAGGTTTAGATTTGATATTAGGAAGAAGTTCTTTACTGACGGAGTGGTCAGGCATTGGAACAAGTCACCAAGAGAAGTGGTGCAGTTGTGATCCCCAGAGGTGTGTAAAAAACATGCAGATATCACACTCAAGACATGGCTTAGTGGCCATGGTTGTGTTTAGTTTATGATTGGACTTGATCTTTAGAGATCGTTTCCAAGCTTAGTGTGTGGTTACTATATTGCTCAAGAAAACATGTTTTTAAAAGGATACCTCTAAAGAGCTTTGCTCTAAGCTGAAACACAGAACTTTTTGTCTGATCAATATTAACCTGATTTTGATGCCATGCAGCAGAAAGTTCCTGAAATTTGGCCATGGGTAGAGCAAAATACAACTGTATAAAGGTTTCTTTTCATCCACATCTGAAGGCACTCTGTGCCACTTTCCCTCTTCGTGATATGTTGTAAATTGTCTCACTTCTCCTCTTCTGCCCCTGACTTTGCTCTTCTTCCATAGGCAAGTCTCAGCCTGGTGCAGGGTTCATCACAGATCTCTCTCTCCTTTGCTCTTGTGTTGTTCGCTCTGCTCCTGCATATTCACCAGGCTGAGTTTCCTCATTACTAATTTTCTTTTTCACCTCTTCAGCACTGATGAGTCTTTTTGGCTCAACTGTCCACTGTCTTAAACTAAATTACATCACTGCCATGTTTCTGTGGCCACAACCTTTATGCTTCTCTGTTCTACTTTAGTTTTGATTTTTGTTTAGAATCTCACCAAGCACAATGGTCAGCTTTATCTCAGCAGAAAATCACCTTACTTCTGCCTTTGTCTTGCCTTTAGCCTCCCTACCTCTAACACTTGAACAGCTCTTGTCTTCCTTCCCTGCCAGGAATACTAAGGTTTCTTGTTTGCATTGCATTTACTCCACTGCCCTCACCCTGTCTCTTGCTTCCTGCTCATCACTATAAACTTCAGGTTTCCTCTGGTCCTTTCACCTCCTTCGTTGACTCTGAGCCAGTTGAATGTGCTGTGTACACTCAGTGTCATGAGTTCTTTCACCCCACTCTTCATCCTAAGCCTTTATTTCTTTCCAGTTTGTTCTGTCCCCAGGTGATTTGAAGGCAGAAAAAGCACTGATTTCTTCTTAACCAAATGTGTGAACATTTCTCACCATCCTTGCTCTGTCAGCCAGTTTCAACATAGGTTACCTATAAATGGCAGAATTCAAGAACACTCACCTATCTTTAAATATGTGTCCCAACTGAGTCTGTACTTGATTTTTGTCAGTGTTGGATGGAGGCCCAGAGTTTGCCCAGGGAGGTTGTGGGGTCTACATCCTTGGGTAAAGTTCTGTGTATTCTGCTCAAACACAGTATCACAGTATCACAGTATCATCAGGGTTGGAAGAGACCTCACAGATCATCAAGTCCAACCCTTTACCACAGAGCTCAAGGCCAGACCATGGCACCAAGTGCCACGTCCAACCTTGCCTTGAACAGCCCCAGGAACGGCGACTCCACCACCTCCCCGGGCAGCAAATGTCATAGTCTACCCTACTGTGAGCAGGAGGTTGGACTAGAGACCTCCTGAAGTATCTCCCAAGCTGAATTTTTCCTTATACTATGATCCATATGGCAGGTGCAAGAACCCTTATCCTGAAGAGGGAAAAACTGGAATGGCAAGATGAAATGTATCACCAAGGAAGTCCACATGTAGTGATCATAGGATCATAGGATGTTAGGGGTGGAAGGGACCCAAGGAAGATCATTGAGTCCAACCCTTCTGCCAGAACAGGACAATCCTATCTAACACAGATTTCAGTGGAACACATCAGACAGGCCTTGAAAGGCTCCAGAGAAGGAGACCTCCATGACCTCCATAGGGAAGCCTGTTTCCAGTGCTCTGGGACCCTTACAGTAAAGAAGTTCCCCCTTGTGTTGAGGCGGAACCTTTTTTGCTGCAACTTACACCCATTGCTCCTTGTCCTATCCCAGGTAGCAAGTGAGCAGAGCCTGTCCCCCTGCTCTGGCAGCCTTCAGATACTTATAAAACATTTATCAAATCACCTCTAAGTCTTCTTTCTCCAGACTAAGCAGCCCCAGGTCCCTCAGCCTCTCCTCATAAGCCATGCATGCCCTCCTGTCCCCTAATCATCTTGTCCCCTAATCATATAGATAGTGTTTTGTTCCTGTTCTTGAAACTCAGATTCTTTGGCCTTTTATGAAGTCCTGCATTGTGGAGAGCTTTTCTTGTTGTGTTGTTTGGGTTTTTATTCTTTTCCCAATGTCTCCAGTTTATTGCAAAGATGCTGTCCCCAGCTTCTAGTTGACATCACTACACAGTTATTTCTGTGTAGCGTAGCAGTAGCTCATGTTGTTGCAATGTTTATTTAAATTCAGCATGGCTATTATTGAACTCCAGGCTTCCTTTTCAAACCTCCCCTTCTCCTTTCTTTCTCCATCCACTTGCCTAACTGTCATGCAAATCCATTAGCTAAGTGTCAGATCTGAACTCAGGCCTGCTTATATGCTTCAGGACTGTGTTTGTTCTTTTCATCACGTTATTTCTCTACTTGTCATCATGATTTTATACAATGCTAGACTTCATCTAAATTAATCTTGCCCACATGAAAGATTGCACTGAAGTCTTGAGTTTATCTACTTTCAAATTAAATTATTGAAATATTTTTTTTGCCTAGAGATGTCCTTGCTTCTAGCTGCATGTGACAGTTTTCTTTATCTCCGTAAATCTTCCTGTGAGCCATTAGTTTCCTGATGGTGCTTTCAGTTTCTCTTCAAAGTCACCTTCATCAATGCTTTTCCCTTCTGTATTTTCCTCCTGATTTGCAGTTCCTTAGGGCTGAGCATATTGTGTGACGTCTTGCATGCTTTTAGCCTTCCATTTAAAGAAAGCAGCCCCCAAACTCTGCAGTTTTAATCTTGTTAATTACTGCAAGTCAGAGATTTGCTAAACTTGGCTGCTAATAAGAGGATTTCTAAAACCAAATCAGGAGTTCATTGACTGAAATCAGTGTCATTGTATAAATTTATAAACTTCTAAGAAACTAGAAAAACAAAGGGGAGGGGGAGGGCATAAATTGGTACTTGCAGACTTGGCCTTTTACCAGGGTTAACTGTTGCTCTTATTACATCTGTTTCTCCAGCAGAAAGCTGCTTCCGGGAGCTTTCAGAATCCTTGACATGAGGCGTTTCTGTAATTGACTGCTCCTCATTTGGCTCAGAGAGTAAAAACCCCAACTGACTCACCTTTTGTGACACAAGCACTGAAAAACATTCTCTAATGAAAGCATTCCAAAGTGAATAGCATAATTTTATGATTATTATTATTAATTACTATTACAGAACTGATGTATTTCCTGAAACACTAATGATAACTAGGAAAACTCTTGAATCAGTCTCTAAGTGGAAAAAAGGCATTTTTGGCCACTGCTTCTGCTTTATGATCGTTTTATCACCTGGTTTATCTGAACAAACATTTGTAGTTAAGCACCTTAAACTACAGATGACTATTGTTTCTTTTTTTATCCAACAGGAACAAAGGAAAAGCAGAAAATGAGCAACCAAAACTGCTTCACAGACCTCTGCCTCTGAAGCTGCCATCTAACCTCTCTGCACCAAGGGAGAATATCAGTAAAGGTAAATTGCACAAAGCCTGTAGTGCATGGTTGCAAATTCTATACATTCTTTAAAATGAACATAGGAGAAAATAAACTGGAAGATAAGCAAGATAAGCTAATAGTGCAAAGCAGAGTATGACTGCAGTGTGACTCCTGTGAGCTGCATCTCTTTGGAAAGCTCTTAATCTAAAATAGTGGAAAGTAATAGTGGAATAGGGACAGGTCCTGGACCTTGGGTTTTCCACCTATCAGGCTTAAACACTACCCACCAGATAGTGCAGGCATTCCCTCTAGCTCATCCAAAATATGAGAGAAAACATGGAAAATTGCTGGTGTCAAGAAAAATTGAATTAAATCACATGGAGTGAGATGACAGGGGAAGTGAGATGCAACTCTGATTCAGACAAAGTGGGGAAAAAAAGAGGTTTTGGGGATGGTCCTCTTCAGAATATACATCCATGAAAAAAGACATATCTGGGCTTAATCTGTTTTAAAGGCATCAGGGATTTCTAATGAAGGCAAAGGACTTGCAGTGCCTCATGATTCAGAAATAATTTGACATTTTTTTGTGCTTCCATATAAGAATGAAAAACTCTTTACGTTTATATAAAGTAGCTCCTGGTTAAATATTTAAAACTGACTTTTAAAAATAAAGGTGAAAACCAATAACACAATCCATAATCAAAATATTTTTAACCTGAGTTATATATATATATAGAAACAAACTAGCAACTACACATCAGTCCTCACATCAGATCTGTAGCAAGAGACCCTGACATCTAAACAAGTTCATTGACTTCTGTCAAAAATATCAGGCCTCAGGATCTGCTGTAGCAGTGTAGCATACAGAATTTTTTACAATCAGTTTTGCATAGATCAGCACAGTAGAATAAAGTGGTGGCATGGAAAAAACAATGCTGTCCTTACAGACTGGGCTAAAAAGATGAAAGCAAGATTTTTCCTTTTCCTTTTTCTCTTTCTTTTTCCTTTTTCTTTTTCTTTTTTTTTTCTTTCTGTTTCTCTTTCCTCTTCTCTTTCCTCTCTCTTCTTCTCTCCCCTCTTCTCTCCTCTCTTCTCTCCTCTCTTCTCTCCCCTCTTCGCTCCCCTCTTCGCTCCCCGCTTCCCTCCCGCTTCCCTCCCCTCTTCTCTCCTCTCTTCCCTCTTCTCTTTCTTGTTTCTTTATCTTTCTCTTTTGCTTTTCCTCTCCCCTTTCCTCCCCCCTTTCCTCTGCCCTCTCCTCTCCCCTTTCCTGTCCCCTTTCCTCTTGCTCTTCCCTCTCCCTTTCCTCTCACTCTTTCCCTCTCGCTCTTTCCCTCTCGCTCTTTCCCTCTCGCTCTTTCCCTCTCGCTCTTTCCCTCTCGCTCTTTTCCTCTCTCTCTCTGTTTCTCTCTCTCTCTTTCTCTCTCTCTTTCTCTCTCTCTCTCTCTTTCTCTTTCTCTCTTCCTCTCTCTCTTTCTCTCTCTCTTTCTCTCTCTCTCTCTCTCTCTCTCTCTCTCTTCTCTCTCTCTCTCTCTCTTTTTCTCTCTTTTTCTCTTTTTCTCTTTTTTCATCTTCTATGGGAGTATCTAAATAGCTAAGACTCCTCAATCATCACATAGTCAATAAAACAAAGAGAATAAATAATTTCTGAGCTTTGAAATAAATATTTCACTTTTTTTTGTTAGAATACTGCCATGCTATATTTATTATAAGGATGTGATTTTAATTTTAAAAGAACAACAATAATTTATTAAAAAGAAAACCTTTAAAACAGTGTTTAAAATAGTAAGGAAAATTGAGTTAGAGCAGTAAGGTTGAAAGGCCAGATAGCTGGCCCCTTGATAAAATTAATTCCTTCTGAATATTATTTTGAAAGGCTGGTTAATTCTGTTTCTGTACAATACATTCCCAGTCTGGTGCTATCCAAACAGATGTAAATATATCTGGCTCACTACCAGAGCTGTGCTTCAGTGATTTAAACTATTTTAAAAGTGATAGATAGACCTTTTATCCTGAAACAAAGTTCTGTTGTGATGGCTCTCCTTGTAGCAGTACATATTAATGATGGATGCTATTTATAGATTATCTATTTATATGGTAAACCTGACAAGAATCTAAGGGCCGTGCAGTAAAATTTCTTCAAGGGTTGTTTCTCCAAGTGTAACCATTACACCTGAAGGATATTTATAGAGCAGCATGTCCATTCATCAGCAGCAACTCTTCAGCAATGGTAATTCAATCCTTTTGATGGATGGAATTGTTTCGTGCCCCATGAAGTGCAAGACTGAGACCTGAGAGCTGGAGCTCTGGACTGGGAAAAAAAGATAGCATAATGTGGCATAAGTGTCCTTTTCCCTGCAGGGAAGTACAGAAAGTGAGGATGAAACACAAAGTAGTCAACTGAAATATCAGAGGGTGGATTATGCTCAGCACAGGACTGAATGCTGTCAAGTGCTATGGTGGAGGGCAGGAAGGCTAGGTAGATAAGCTCATGTTCCCAGTTTTCTTTGAGAGCTGAATTGTAGCACAAAGCTATGAAGACTAATTAGTGCCTCAGCAGGTCCCTGGAAGTGAGTCTCCCTAGCAAGAGGAACAGAGCATCTACCTTGTGGAACTACAGAGGTTTAAATACACTAAATATTTCTGTATTGATAGAAGTGTTTAGGACTAAATGACCTGTAGCTACAGCAGTCTTTGGAAATTGGGGACTACCTAAGGAACCAACTGACCTCCAGAAGGAGGTCTTTGGGAACTGCCCTGGTATCAAGTCCAAGCCCATTTCTAGAGTGAGGTATACGAAATGAAGCTCTGCTTCAGTGCTGTGGGACACTAGGGCTCAGTTCTATCCCACCGCACACTTAGTCCTCGAATTGAGGTGAATAAACTAGTATACATTACTAGTGCACATTACTTACAGCTAACTAAAAGTGAAGAAGGACTCTTTACAGGTGCTATTAAGAAGGCCATGTCAGTTTGAGAGAGGAACTAGATGGATTGCATGAGTTGACAGTTATAAAATGACATTATGGGAAATAAGGTTCTCAGAAATGCAGCTTGCCACTTGTAGACTCTGGAGGACTGCAATCACTGCATCCTGTTGTATTAGCCAAATAGTGGAATTATAATGTAGGAGATAAATCTACAATCTTGATTTGGTGTTGAAGTGACATTGAGGTTGAAGGTACAATACTGGGTGCACTCAGAGGAGAAGGATGCCAGTTCTGAGCTCTTTCAGGCTGAGTACTGTCCGGCACAATGAGAAGCCTGTAGTGCACATAATTGCAAACGATAGCTACAGAGGAAGGCAAACGACTGCCATTGCTGCAGACCATAATCCCATTCTACTCACAGACCTTTTTTTTTCCTGTGCATGAAGACATTTTTCTCCCATCAAAGGAAAAAGAAAGGAAGTGTTTGTAAAGAACCTGCAATCTTTATATCTTTATGCAGACATTATCGAGTTAGTTGCTTACTGTGTGAAAGCTTTGTCTGAGTGTGGCAACAGAGGATCTTAAGGATGAGATGCAGAGGTCTGCAGAACACTTCTCATTCAGTCTTCATTTTCTAATATTTGCTTTCTCCTAAGAAGTTCTGTAATGCCTGACACCCTTTTTCTATGTCATAGACTCAGATGATGCTCCCAATGACAATATTGTAGCCTGGCATTGTAGCCAGGTGGGGGGTGGCCTCTTCTCCCAGGTAACCAGCAATAGAACAAGGGGACACAGTCTCAAGTTGTGCCAGGGTAGGTCTAGGCTGGATATTAGGAAGAAGCTCTTCACAGAGAGAGTGATTTCCCATTGGAATGGACTGCCCAGGGAGGTGGTGGAGGCAACCGTCCCTGGGAGTCTTCAAGAAAAGACTGGCTGAGGCACTTAGTGCCATGGTCTGGTTGATTGGTTAGGACTGGGTGATAGGTTGGACTGGATGATCTTGGAGGTCTCTTCCAACCTGGTTGATTCTATGATTCTATGATTGTGGAGAATGGTTGGGAAACTAATTTCCATCTCATAGCAAGCAAGCAAAATGAAGAGGAAGAACTGATGTCTGGGTCTCTAGTGGAAGTATTACATTGCTTCTTTTACCAGAGGATTGGTCTTAGCCTTGAGAAAGATCCTTTAGAGGTGCATTACTCATCTTGCTGTGTTTAGTACCCGATAGCAGCTCTCATTCACAGAATCTTTTGGCTTTGTAGCCTCATCCACAGAAGAATGATCTTAAATTCCTTGCTGTGCTGCTGTGAAAATGCAGTGCTTACAATGGCTTTAAACTCTTGTTAACGTTAGAGTTGATGTAGGGATAACCGATTTGCATCCTTTCCTTCTGTAGTTCCCCTGCCTCAAAATTGTCATAATTTATTTCTTTTCTTTGGTCTCACCTTCTTTTGACATTTCTTCTATACTTTTGCTGTCCCTCATTTTCTTTCTGAAGCATCCTGCATAATTTCCATGGCACTTGCTCAGCTCTGTACCTATTGCCAAAGTGTAATTCAACTCAAGTTGCGTCAGCACCATAAATAGCAGTTGTCAGTTGTGGAAAACAAGAGAAGGTGCCTCTTGCTTTTAGTAAGGAATGAGAGATTTCATATTTCATGCTTTCTGAGAGTCTGAACTTTGTCTATTGGCAGATCTGAAACAGCAGTTTATTCTCCTAGCTGAACAAGCCAGAGAAGCTTCACCTGAGCTCCCATATGGGATCCTCTGCCTGAATTTATCTTTCTGCCTGCATGGAGAACACAAATCCTCAGCAGCTGGCATGAGGAAATGGTTTTCTAAGACACCTTTATATAAATGATGTGTAGGCATCACCCAACTGTCTGCTGGAGGCTTCCACTGGAATAGGAGTTGCTATCTGTGTAAGCAAGCTCCTCCTAGATAGTGGATTTTTACTATGGATTTTCACCAGGCAGCTTTCCAGGCACTCTTCCCTAAGCCTGTAGTGTTACGTGGGGGTGGTGTGGTCCAAGTGCAGGACTCAGCACTTGGCTTTGTTGAATGTTGGTCTTAACCTATTGATCCAGCCTGTCCATATGCACTTGTAGATCCTTCCTACCCTCTAGCAAGTCAAACTGCCACCCAACTTGGTGTCATCTACAAACTTACTAAAGGTACAATAAATCCTCTCATCCAAATCTTTGATAAAGGTATTAAAGAGAACTGGCCCCAGTACTGCACCCTGGGGGACACCACTTGTGACCTGTCACCACCTGGATTTAACTCCACCACAACTCTTTGGTTCTGACCATCCAGCCAATTTGTTACACAGTGAAGCATGCACCCATCCAAGCCACCAACAGCCACTTTCTCCAGAAGCATGCTGTGGAACATGGTGTCAGAGGCTTTACTGAAGTCCAGGTAGACTACATACACAACGTTCCCTCCATCCACTTAGTGGGTTACTTTATTATGAAGGGAGATCAGGTTAAGGAAGCAGGACCTGCCTGTCAGAAACCCATGCTACCTGGGCCTGATCACCTGATTGTCCTGCATGTGCTGCATATTAGTGCTCAGGATGATCTGCTCCATAGCCTTCACTGGCACTGAGGTCAATATTCCATTAATTTCCCTTTTATGTTCTATGATCTAGAAAACCAGTTGAAATATCAGTACTCAGAGTGAACTTTCTTGGTAACTAAAAGTGTTGGGGGGGTGATTCAACTGTCTTTGGAAGCTGTGATAAGAATTATTCCATGTTGTAGCAATATGGTACAAATTTTGTCTGTTGCCTCTGTTTTTTTGAGGTTCTATACTAGATACTATGTGCTATATATATATGAAGTTTAAATACCAAATCAAACAGATCATGTCACTTTATTATCCATTTCTGCAAGTGTGACCAAAATGGAAACTGGCAGTGACAGAGATGGAAATACCAGAGCCATCATCCAAACCAAACAGTGATGAGAATTCTCTTTCTTGATACTATAAAAAACAATTATTGATGTTCCACATTCTTGCCAGCAGTTCTCTTATGTGGGTATAGAAAAAAGTATTTATAGATCTTTTTTTCTTCTTTGCTGAAAAGTGTGCAGTCTATAAATTCCTCAGCTGTGTAAATCATCTCCAAAGCATCCCAATCAATGGAGCTACTCCTTGTTTGCCAGCTGAGATCCTCAGATGACCCTTCCTCCTTATTTTGTTCAACTTCTGTACACTTTATGTACTGTTTATTAGGATAACTTCCTTCTAACACCACTATGATTTTGCTGATGTTTTGAGTGGTGAAGGACCAGCCCTGTGAAGTTACCATTAGTAGACAATCAGACCTTGCCACCTGATAAAAAAATGTTTGCTTCATGGTCATCACTGGTGAAATCTTTGCTGTACTGCATCAAATCTGGTTTTAAGGCAAGCTACTTAAATTACTTAAAAGTACTTAAATTACTTAAAAGTACTTAAATACCTCAGGATTGTCCCAATATTTTGATGGCTTTTTCACCTTCTGCATATTGCTGAGAGCTCCAGCCTAGCTTTGAGTGGGCTGCCACATCCATAGAGCAGCACAGGCCAGGTCTACAGGGTAGCCCAGTTAGTGCAGCCTAGCTCATGCACAACCCTGTGCTGCTATGGTTGTGCTGTGCCCTTTTCTGGAGCAGGCTGGCCACTTTTCTCTAGAATCTTCCCACTTCTGCCTGAGTTCTGAGTCACCTTATTACACAGACACTTCTTACAACTTTGTGCAGCATCTAAGCCCTACGAGGAGAGGCTTAGGGAGCTGGGGTTGTTTAGCCTGGAGAAGAGGAGGCTCAGGGGTGACCTTATTGCTGTCTACAACTACCTGAAGGGTGGTTGTGGCCAGGAGGAGGTTGCTCTCTTCTCTCAGGTGGCCAGCTCCAGAACAAGAGGACACAGCCTCAGGCTGCGCCAGGGGAAATTTCGGCTCGAGGTGAGGAGAAAGTTCTTCACTGAGAGAGTCATTGGGCACTGGAATGGGCTGCCTGGGGAGGTGGTGGAGTCGTCGTCCCTGGGGCAGTTCAAGGCAAGGTTGGATGTGGCACTTGGTGCCATGGTCTAGCCTTGGGCACTGTGGTAAAGGGTTGGACTTGATGATCTGTGAGGTCTCTTCCAACCTTGGTGATACTGTGATACTGTGATACTGTGATAAATGCAATGATCTCTTAGCTTTGGTAATGCTTCCAATAAGCAAAATAATGTTGTCCTAGTGCAGCTTTTTGTCTATGGGAAAGCAGACCTGATGCTTTGCTGAAGCTGAACTTCTGTTTCTGAAAATCCTCTCTGTCTGGAAGCTCCAAAAGTCTGGGTCACTGTGTGTGTCTTTGCAGTATGACAGATCAAAGAAATCTCAGAGTGTGTAAAGAGATTTCAGTCATGTGTAAAGAAACAGGCAGGGTCATGACAATTATTAATAGAACAATGCAAACTGTTCTGATGTTCCAAAGAACTCTTGACCACCACCCATGGGTGATCCCAAAATTTACCAATTAAATTGAATTGCATAAAGAGTCAACATTTTCAATTTTCTTTTAAATGTCTTTATTTTGTTTTGCAAAACAAAATACTTTAATTTGTCTGAGGCATGCTGCCCTTGAAATGTCTGCTTGTTTATTAAAACAGGAGTGGAGATTTATGACAAGGTTAAATCAGAGAATGCAGTGTTGGATGAGTCCTCTAGAGATCAGCTAGTTCAATCTCCCTGCAGTAAGTAGGGACATCCCCAACTAGATCAGCTCAGACAAAAAATTATAATCAGCTGAATTCCTGGGACTTGCAGAATCATTTTCTTCTCTCTTTCTCTCTCTCTAGTGTACAGTATATCTTTCTATTTTTAAGATACTTGCCTTCTTCTTCCCCATGGGAGCCATGCAGACTGTGCATTAAGACTAGAGTAGTTAGTTCTTGGCAAGTCTGGGCCTCTGCTAAAATGGAGCTGAAGAAAGTTTAAGTACTTCTCCAGTGGTGCATCAGTCATTTTGAGGCCAGGTAATGTCTTTGATTTGCATGTGTGACTAAGGAAGTTCAGCTGCTGCGGGTGTGCAGATAGTCTTAGAAGGGTGATGCAACATTTTTGACTCAGTGTCTTCCCATTGTAGTTTTACTCTCTCTGATTGCTGCAGTAGTCTTAAGTATGGCAAAGAACTTTGGCTCATCTGATGTCACAGCAACACAGTTAGATTTGAAAGGCGTCCTGTTTACTTCCATGCCTGCTTGTCTTTATGCCATGGAAACTTCACATGTCAGACTGAGGCTTGGCTCCACCACTTTGTGGAAATTGATCTGGATTACAGCAGAGGAATTGCAAGTGGGATTAAATAGATAAGAAATACAAGATCTCATGCTATGTTATTCTGTTGGAGAGTGTAGGCTGCAGCTGGAGTGATGGGATTGCTTGCTTTGTGTTCCTGTCATATCTTTCTGAAAGTGCTTTCATACCAATGAATATTACTGAATCAAATGAATGGCAGACTCAGTCTTGTGTAAAGTCAATGAAGTCATAGAATCATAGGATCACCCAGGTTGGAAGAGACCTCCAAGATCATCCAGTCCAACCTAGCACCCAGCCCTAGCCAGTCATCTAGGCTGGACACTAAGTGCCTCGTCCAGGCTTTGCTTGAACACCTCCAGGGATGGTGACGCCACCACCTCCCTGGGCAGCCCATTCCAATGCCAATCACTCTCTCTGACAACAACTTCCTCCTAACATCCAGCCTAGACCTCCCCTGGCACAACTTTAGACTGTGTCCCCTTGTTCTGTTGCTGGTTGCCTGGGAGAAGAGACCAACCCCACCTGGCTACAGCCTC
This sequence comes from Pogoniulus pusillus, assembly GCF_015220805.1. Classification (NCBI taxonomy): domain Eukaryota; kingdom Metazoa; phylum Chordata; class Aves; order Piciformes; family Lybiidae; genus Pogoniulus; species Pogoniulus pusillus. The sequence goes on from NC_087266.1 coordinate 48,205,522, forward strand.
CCTTCAGGTAGTTGTAGACAGCAATGAGGTCCCCCCTGAGCCTCCTCTTCTGCAGGCTGCACACCCCCAGCTCCCTCAGCCTCTCCTCATAGGCTTTGTGTTCCAGGCCCCTTCCCAGCCTTGTTGCACTTCTCTGGACACCTTCCAGCACCTCAACATCTCTCTTGAATTGAGGAGCCCAGAACTGGACACAGCACTCAAGGTGTGGCCTGAGCAGTGCTGAGTACAGGGGCAGAATAACCTCCCTTGTCCTGCTGGCCACACTGTTCCTGATCCAGGCCAGGATGCCATTGGCTCTCTTGGCCACCTGGGCACACTTTTCCTTGTGCCTATTCCAAGGCAAACTCTTTTTTATGTTTGAGAATCTTTATCACAGGTCTGTAATGGACTTTGGATTTCAATGCACTGAAGTCAGTGCTTAAGTCTTTTCTTACTGTGGAATAACCAAAGTGACTCCTGGCTTATCTTCCTGGTATGGGCCCATGGGACTTGTCCAAGCTCTGGTGTCTTCATAACTTGCAGCTGGAACTGCCTTGGATGTGCTGTATATCTTAAGATTCATTCAATGCTGTGTGATCTGAGGTTAGAAAGATTGGTAATGGATTTTCATACAATTCATTTATGCAATACTATAAAGGCAGTTGGGACACAGAGACAAAAGTGGGAAATGCTGAGGAAGTGATGAAAAATTGCTGACCCAGGCCTTTGTACCTAGGTATTCCTGTGGACACATCTGCTCTGGTTATGAGAACACAGTAATTGTTGAATAAAGTGCATCAGTAACATCAACACTCAGGCCTTCTGCTCCTCTGAGTATTGGGCCACAAAGGCAGGCATCTTCTGCTGACTTACCACTCTGACCCCATGAATCTTTTATGCTTCATGACAGTTATGTAGCTGTAGTAGTTTCCTTTTCCCTTCACATCGCCCCTTCTGCTTTCTTGTCAAGGGTTGAGGCTGGGATAGCCACTAAATGAATGACAGATGCTCTCTACTGACCCCTTTCCCTTCCCAGAAGTGAAAGGGAACAAGAGAGAGAAACTTATAGCTTGGAAAAAAAATATTTAAATGGCTTTAATGAGACAGTAACAACAACAAAACAAACAAGAAAAAAAAAGTATTAATAGGTAGATAATGAAATATATACAAATATATACAAAAGCAATATTGAAACCCCCCAGTGATGATCACATCACCACTAATACTGCAGGGCAGGCACTGGAAAAGTCCCAGACCAGACTCTGTGGCAGATGGAAACAGGATTCAGGAACTGAATTAAGGAGTTCATAGGTTGAGCCTGGAGGCAGAAGAACAGACAGAGTCCATGCTGATCACTCAGATTTATCCTAATTATGGCATGCATGGAATGAAATACTTTTTTGGTCAGTTCAGAATCATCTGTCCTGTCTGCCCCTCCCTGCAACTGCAACTTTTTTCACTTATGACCCTTTCACCTACAGCACTCCAATGCAGCACACGAGATTTATCAGTGGCCTTAGTTGCTACAGAAGATAGTATAAGCAAGAGCCTTTCTGCATACTAATTCTTGGGAGCAACTATAAATATTGAGCATTTTCACTTCTAGAAGCAGACACTGTCTGCAAATATACACCATTAACTTCAGAAAGTGCAGTTACTTAGAAGAAATAAAATCTCTGAACAGAGAATTGCTTCTGGTTTAGCTTGAACCAGGATGCCACCACACATCACATTATCCCTATTGACTTGTGGCTGGTGAGCTCCACTGCAATATGGTTACAAGGAGCTGAAACCACCTCAGCTGAAGAAAGAATGCCTTTCAACTGCTAAGTACTCTGACCTCTGCAGAGTTGTGCAGACACAATTTCTTTTCTCCTCAATCCTCAGCAACTTTGAGTCAACTCAGTGCTGTCTTTGTGTGGTTCACACAAAATGGTTGTGCATCAAAGCATGTGCAGCAATGAGCCTTTGAGTGCCTTGGGGAGCTACAGGGAGAATTTAGGTGCTTGTGAACAAAGATGGAACCAAAGATACAGCTAGCCTTCACTGTGTTAGCTAAATGAAGCTGAAATCTGATTTATGTGGAACCAAAAGTTGAAAGTAACTTCATGACTCTTTCTCCACTTGCTATACTAATTACAGCAAAAAACTCAAACCACTAGAGTCAGCTGAATGTTCTCTCAGAGGTACAGGCTGCCAGAAATGGGAATAGGCAGCAGTGTGGGCTGGGAATGAAGCTAGATAAATGCAAATGCAGAAGCAGTAAAGGATGAGACAGGAAGAGAACTGAAAGAGAGCATGTGGAGGTTTGGTAGAACTAAAGAACCTTATGCAAATGATAATGAGTATTATTCAAAGATAGAAACCAGGAAAATGTGTCACTTGCATGAAGGTTCCTGCCTGCTAAGTGTTAAACCTTCATATATGGATTTAAGACCACAACAGTTTCAATGTGCCTTATGAGGGAAGTCTAAGAGACCTGGGAATTTTTAGTCTGGAGAAGACTGAGAGAGGATCTAATAAATGTATATAAATCTATGAGAGCTGGGGGTCAAAGAGGAAGGGACAGCCTCTTCTCACTTACACCCTGTGATAGGACAAGGGGCAATGGATGGAAACTACAGCACAGGAAGTTCCCTCTCAACATGAGGATGAGCTTCTTTACTGTAAGGGTCGTGGAGCACTGGAATAGGCTTCCAGAGAGGTTGTGGAGTCTTCTTCTCTGGAGACTTTCAAGACTTGTCTGGATGTGTTCCTGTACGACCTGAGCTAGATTCTTGGTCTCACTCTGGCAGGGAGGTTGGACTTGATGATCTCCAGAGATCCCTTTGACTCCTAGCATCCTGTGAATGCCTGTGACAGAGCAGGTGGCCTGAACAACCACCTTGTTTTTTTGACAGAAGCAGAAAGGGAAAAGCCCTATGGTACAGCAGGGAAGGAGACCTTTATTTAAAGTTGTTTGAAACCGATGTAGTCCAGAAGATTTGTGCACAGTGAAAAGCCCACAGACAGCTGAAATGCAAAATAATCACCAAATCCAGGAACTAGTAAGATTCCTAGTAAAATTCCCAGAAACCTTTGGCTTTCACCTGTTCCTGGCTGCTCACAGTGAAGAAATGAACTCTGGTACTGCAGGTGCTTCTGCAAGAGGGAATGCAGGCACAGATAAACATGGACACATACTCTGATAAAACAAGGTGCTCTGGCTTGGAGTGGAGTTGGTGGGCAGAGGAGGAGCTGTGAGCTAGTTACATTGTCTTTCATGCAAATTGATAGCAGTAGCAGTGGTTGTAGTAAGTAGTAAGTAGTAGTAGTAGTAGTATCACTGCTCCTCTTTCTAGTTTCTAAGTGAGACCTTAGCTGTGCCAGGCTGGCATGGAAGGTGTGGCACATGTCAGTTCCTGTCTGATCCATAGGCCTTTGAGGAACAATAGTTCTGTGTTTTCCAAAGCAAAAAAAGTTCATTAGCATTGAGCTGTTCTAAGGGTATCTTTAAACAGGTTTGGGCTTTTTTTTCATTATTATACTAATGATTGTAGAGCTTCAAAGCACTAACTAATAGAGAATGTCTCCAAATTGAAAAAGCTCCAAATGCATCCAGGGTTCCTGGAGCAGACTCACAGCCTCCTGGCCAGTCTCCAAGGCAAGAAGATTGTCCTCTCTGCATTGCTGACTTGGCAGCAGCAGAGGTAGATGCCTCTTGGTGTGTCTGTCACAAAATGCAAATAGTGAAAGGAGTTAGGGGAATACAGGAACAGAGGTGGGCTGGCTTAGAGATGTGAGAGTGAGGAGCCAGAGCCTGAAATGAACACTTGGTGCAGCTGAGTTCTATAGGCACTACAGCTGCCGGTGTGCAGGGGGATTGCTTCCTTGGGATGAACATTTGCTCATCTCAAGCGTGGCTCTGCAGGTAACGCCTTTGGAGTAGAGAGCACCAAGAACACAGAAATGTTCTGCCTCTAGTTCTGGTCAGGTTTTGCCGTTTAGGACTCTAGAGGTACCCTGAGTCATTTTCGCAGAGGTGGTGTCCTTTAGGGCTGCATCGCGGTATAGAGGCAGCAGGACAACAAACGAGGAGCCTCATCCTCGATTGAGTTCCGTACAACCAGCCCCCTCTAGTGGTACTTCTACCCCCAAGTTCTAGTGCTTTGCTGCCTCACGTTGCGCCAGAGGAGGTGTAGGTTGGGACCGGGAAATAATTCTTTACTGTAAGAGTGGTCAAGCGTTGGAACAGGCTGCCTGGGAAAGTGGTGGAGGTGCTCAAAAGCGTGTAGCCATGGCACTTCAGGACATGGTTGAATGGCCCTGGTGGCAGTAGGCTGGCAGTTGGACTCAAAGGTCTTAGAGGTCTCATGAATCTATGAAGCCAGGTTGGATATTGGCATGGTGTTAATAAGATAGTGACAAGATTTCAACTGCTTGAATTACTTACAGTGTTTTGTAATAAGGATCAATTCATCTCCTGAAGTTTCTATGACAGAATGACATTAAAATTGTGGTCACAGAATGTCAGGGGCTGGAAGGGACCTCAAAAGATCATCCAACCCAACCCCCCTGCCAGAGCAGGATCACCTATACCAGATCACACAGGAATGTGTCCAGGTGGCTCTTGAATATCTCCAGAGAGGGAGACTCCACAACCCCCCTGGGCAGCCTGTTCCAGTGGTCTGTCACCCTCACAGTGAAAAAATTCCTCCTCAAGTTTACATGAAACTTCCTGTGACTCAGCTTCCACCCATTGCCCCTTGTCCTGTCTTTGGGCATCACCAAGGAGAGCCTGGCTCCAGCCTCCTGGCACTCACTCCTTACATATTTATAACCATTGATGAGGTCACCTCTCAGTCTCCTCCTCTCCACACTAAAGAGCTCCATCTCCCTCAGTTTCTCCTTGTAAGAGAGATGTTCCATTCCCTTAATCATCTTTGTGGCTCTGTACTGGACTCTCTCAAGCAGTTCTATGATCCTCTTGAACTGGGAGGCCCAGAACTGGACACAGTACTCCATATGCAGCCTCACCAGGGCAGAACAGAGGGGCAGGACAACCTCTCTTGACCTACTAACAACAGCCCTTTTAGTACACCCCAGAGTGGCAAGCCATTCAAAGGTGAACAAAGCTGCTGCTTGGTATTAGACAGCCTTTCAGTTCAACTCTAATGCTCCTCTTATCTCTGTGACAATGTACAAGCCTCATTTGCTTTCCTCTTCACTGATAGCACTTCCAAACACATCTTTGAATGTGAAGCTAGTGCTACAGGAGATCCAACCCTTAAAACCATACCTGAGCATTTTACTGGCAATATTTATTACGGTGTAACTTAAAGTATCTGATCCAGATCCTGGAGCACATGCATCATATTTAACATGTGATGGCCTACATACAGAACTCATGCTAACACAGTTCCTCAAAGAGAGGACTAGAAAAGCTTGAAATTACAGCCAGCTTGTGCTGGAGGCCTCAGTTTGATATTCCCAGTCCTGTGATTTTGAAACTGTGTATCCTGGGGGAAGATTAGAGGAAAAATAATCGTTGTATTTTAGCAAAATATCACTTAAAATAACCCCCTGCCTTTCACATCATGCTTAGATAGTCCAGCAGTGGTTATTACTGGATGATCAATACAGAGCATTCCTGCTGCTCAGCTGTGGCTCGATTTAACCAAGTAACAAGGTGTGGTGGGATGAAATTATCTCCCAAATCAATCACCAGACTAGATCAGAAGGGTTTGTGTGACCAGCAGGAGTAGGGAGGTGATCATGCCCCTGTACTCAGCACTCATGAGACCACATCTCAAGTAATGTGTGTGCATCTCTGTGTATAAGGAGGTGCATGTGGACATACCTGTACAGGCAGGAAAGATTAGAGCAGAGGGAACCATTTGACTTGAAGTTCTTTCTCAGTTCACTACCCTAGCCATGCTGGAAGAGATGAGTAGAGAAATGTACTTGGGCAGAGAGCTGTGGTTGGATCGGCAATAAGCTGCAGGCATCAAGGTGCACGCTATTATAGCAGGTAAGGTTGTAAAACCAGGAATGCTGAAGGTTCAGGACAACCACTGATATAGCTGATGCTAAGTGGAGAGAGGGGGAAATGATAGAGGGAAAGGTGTGGCTGTGGAAGGTAGGAACTCTTCAGAAGAGTAGGAGGTGAACTATTTGTCTGCTGGAACTCAGAGGTAGAGAATGGGGTAAGAGGGCCTGAAGAGTTTCCCCACAGAAAAGAGATCTGGGAATTAAAAAATGGAAAAATACCAGCATAAGGTCATCACATTCCCTTGGTGAGCACTCAGCACAGAGACAGGCCCTGGACCCAGCATCAGAGGCCAGACGCAGAACCTGGAGATCCACTCTGTGTTGGATTTCCCCGCCTCCTGGCAGGAGCAGTTGCAAAGCTGACCTGGGGAAGTGTTTCTCCAGCCAGCACTTGCTGGAACAGTAGCTGTGCACATTTGCTCAGTAAAAAGGGAAGTGCCTGCATTAAATATAAAGGAGTTCTGAAATAGGAAGTGTGCAGTATACACTGGTTAACTGTTTCTGCTTTCCCACCACTGTCAAATGCAGCAGTCCTGGGCACTGGGGCTGGAAGAGGTCCAGCCTGTCTAACTGCGGTACAGGCCCTGTGCCTCACCACTGGTATCTACTGAGAGGGCCCTACTATGGTGGACACAGTGTTGTGCAACAAGGAGAAAGAGCATTTAGAGGGGAGTCTGGGGCAGCCAGCTCCTCCATGTTAAGCAGACTCTAAGAGGGAAGGTTGATGAGTAGTGCTGTTAACATATTGCCTAATAGATTGATGAAATGTGAAAGAAGCAAATTTTGCTTCACTCGGAGGGACACAGCCTCTTCACCTTTCTGTGCATTTTATCCTTCCTGAGAAAACCTCCTCCCACCACTGCTGTGTCTCTCAAGGGTAGAAAATAAAGATTCACCTCCCGTGTACTTCCACCTGTGTAACAACTTTCAGCCTCAGCTTGGCTGCATGCAGCTATCCAGAAAACAATCATGCCATCATATTCTCCTACTTCATTTCTAAGTAGCCCTGGGACTACTTCATAGAGCCACAAACTTTTCTCTAGCTTGGCACCACACAACATGCTGGTCCCAACAGCACCACGCTGGCACAAGTAAGTGCTGGTCCAAAGTGTTTTCCTCTGAAAGGAGCATTGCTCTTGCAGCCAGATGTTTCTAGGGTCTAAGCTGCCTTAGGAAATCCTCTGTGCTGTTGGCACCTAAGCTACTACACATGGTCTTTTGTCTCATCCATGAAGCGTGCAAAAGGCATACTGAAAATATACCCTCTCCCAGTAAAACTATTCCTGCCTTTAGTTTCACCTTCTGAACCCAGGGAGGGGGAACTTAATTTACAGTGACTGTTGAACCAAGAGAGCACAGAAAAAAAATGACTCCCAGTTCCTGGTGAAGCAAATAGGTGCCCCTTTCCACAGCCTGCTCCTCAGGGCACAACAGCAACATTTCAGCAGTCACAGGCTTGCTTGAAGTGACCACAACTCTGCATTCCTTCTGCTTTACACAAGGCATCGTGGCTTTTTTCAGGGAATGTGTCTCAGTGTTGTCTTCTAAGGCAGCAGGCAGAGCTTTCAAGGACCCATCTCTACTACCTGACGGCACTTTTCCTTTTCTTCAGGCTGACACCTCCTCAGTGAATTTGTTTCTTCAGTATCATCCCTAGGTTATGGGAAAGCAAAAGTATTTTCTTTTCTCATTTTACCACAAGGAGCACATCTCAGAAAAGAAATGGGCTGCAAAGAGGTTAAAATTGTTTAAAGTTAAAAGGGGCCTAGAAGGCTTGTAACATTAGAGGTTTAGTGCTCAGTTTCATTTTGTCTCTACTGACAACTGGAAATACCTCAATTAAATCGGCAGAGAAAGGAATTAAAGAGGAACTGCTGCTGCCTGGGGAAGTAGGGCAAGTCAGATCCTATCAGATAAGTGACACAGGGACAGCAGGAGCAGATGTCAAAAGTCAGCCCTGCTCAGCTCCTAGAAGTGTCTGTTGTCCAAACAGCTCTGGGCTGTCAGATCCTGCACATTTTGCACCATCAGCAATAGTGCTGAGGAAACAGACAGGACCTGAATAAATTTTTTGTTTCTAGCAAAAAGCTGACATTGAAAGATCCTCACAAGCATTTCAATCCTGTTCCCCAAGTGCTCTCTTACAGCAAGCATACTGTCCATCATTCAGGCAGAAATCTTCACTTCCAATTTCCCAGGCAGGTGTAGCCAGCAAACTACAATAAAGCTACTCAGATGAGGGCAATTCTAAGCCTGATGAAAAATTTTTACTGTAAAGGACCATTGCATTAAGCCCTCAATAAGACTAATTTTTCATTCAGTTCATCCTTAATCCTGATTTCAACACTTTTTATAGGATACAAGTCATTGGTGTCCGGCTTCCTTTACACCAAAGCAGGTCCATGAAATGAGCACAGCCACCACAAAGATCCATGTCATGGATATAGCACACATAACTGCACACTCTTATTACTTTGGTGTCTAACTCTTACTGCCTTCTTGTGTCAGATTTCCTTGTCTATGTGGTGATCTGTGTACCTACAGAGGTACTCCATGGTGTTTCTACAGATAATTTACCCATAGATCCCTGAAGATCATAAAGAAGCTTGGTCTTGCTCACCAGACCCAGATGGGTAACTTCTCAACTGCTTAACATTCTTCCATATAAACTAACCAGTTCTTTAGGTAGGAGGTGCTTTGGTACTCTTTCCCCTTCATAGACAGCACAAGCAGGGAACTTATTTGGACCCTAAATCTCCCTGCTGGCCAGCCCCACACTTGGAGCAGTTATTAGACTAGCACAGGGTATGGTGACAAATAAATGAACCTTAAATGATACACAGAGAGGAAACCTACATAATAATTTAAAAAACCCAAACAGTTAACCTCCTTTTGTAAAAAATTGTTTTTAATCTGGCCAAATTTAAAACATTGTCATCATTATAGACAGGATGGACAACTCATGTGGTGTAGAACTTTCTCCTGTTGCAAGTCTGCTCAGCTCTCTTCACACTCCACTAAAGCTTATGCTATCCAAGCCTTTCTTATAAATCTATTCCTACATCTCCTTTTTCCTCTATTACTGATTGGATTTCCCTTAATGGACCTCTGCGTTTTACAGTCTTTGGAAGACTTTCCAGTTCTGTGGTCAGATAGGCCACTGTGTAACCAAAGATAGCCCTTGCACTTAGGAAGTGAATAGTCATGCAGCTAATCAGTTCAGTCACAAAAGAGGGCAATCCTTGAGATCATACTACTGTGCCAGTGCTGAACCACTAAGTACAACTGGTGTGTTTGAAGACTTCAGGTGTTTTCCCAGAGCATGCAGACTGCTGTCCTAAAAGAAAGCTCTGCTCTCTCTCTCAGGTGGCCAGCACCAGAACAAGAGGACACAGCCTCAGGCTGTGCCAGGGGAGATTTAGGCTGGAGGTGAGGAGAAAGTTCTTCACTGAGAGAGTCATTGGACACTGAATGGGCTGCCCGGGGAGGTGGTGGAGTCGCCGTCCCTGGGCTGTTCAAGGCAGGATTGGGCGTGGCACTTGGTGCCATGGTCTGGCCTTGAGCTCTGTGGTAAAGGGTTGGACTTGAGGATCTGTGAGGTCTCTTCCAACCCTGTTGATACTGTGTGATACTGTCTCCTCTGGAGACATTCAAAATCTGCCTGGATGCATTCTTGTGTGACCCTCTCTAGGTGATCCTGCTCTGGCAGGGGGGTTGGAGTAGATGATCTTTCAAAGTCTCCTTACTGTGGGGAAAGTGTGTAAATTTCCTTTAAATATTGAAATAGGCACCCTAAAGAGGTGACTTCTGCTGAAGGACTTCATGTACCTGCATGCAAAACCAGAGAAACACCATTTCTCATAAACACACAGATACTTCTTCTCTTAAACCTAATGGGTGTGACAGGCACCCCTGAAGTTATATGGGCCCATAAAACTACCTAATTACCTGATACCTTTGCTTACAATTGCAACAGGACCTGTACTTGTGAGTCCATAGTACAGCTGGCAATTACTGGGCTTCTGTTGTTTTACAGTAACAACTGCATGATGTACCATCAAAGATCCTGGTTGCACTACAGTGTACAAAGTTGTAGCAAAGCACTTCCACTTCCAGACAATCCACAAGTGACAGTAATAGGAAAAGTACAAGAAATCAATATACAGAATGATTAATTAAAAAAGCAGGTGAAATTGCTGATGGAAAGAGTGAGATGCTGGCATTGTTTTCTTGAAAAGCCTGCTCCCATGGAAATCACTAACAAACCTGTCTTGACCCAAATTCTGGCTGCACAACAAACAAGGCAGGCTGTCTGTTTCCCTGCCTCACGCCCTTGACATCAGCTGCTCCTAGGCAAGGGGCTTAGAGGTGCTCCTGTCACATCTACATGGCACCTGGAAAACCTCTGTGAGCATTTTCCTCTTTGCTCAGGCAAACAGAAAGGTGTGACAGCTCCCTATTCTTTTGTAGCTGAAGAACGTCTGATGTTACTGTCCCTCTGTGTTCAGCTTCCTAGCTAGCAGACAGCTCATTCTGAGGTGGTATTGCTGATCCTCTTGGGGCTTTCGCTTTCCACTAGCAACTCCTTAAGGAGCTTCTCTTGCTGCAATATACAGTGCAGTACACCAGCAATAATTAGTCAGAAGCAGCTGTACAGGCTCTGTGGAGACCTGCCTGGACCAAGTTAATGACCTGCCATCATGAAACTCACTCTCTCCTCTATACCACTACTGTTTTGTAAGACTTGAACGCTCATGAGAAGTGCAGCCAGAAACCAGATGAGCTCTTCTAAATTCATGAATAATGAAAAAGATGTATTCAGCTGCCTTGCAGGTTGTGCCACAGGAAGATTATTCAAGTGAGCTCCTTCCTAAGCAGAAAATCCCTGCAGAAAGGCCATGCATGTGATACAGTGAGTTGTGCACCCAACTTCAATGAGAATTTCCTCTTGCATAACCATAAATACAGTCAGCTGCATAAGCAGGCTCTCTCCCCACGTTGCACCTTACGTCAGTATCCACTTGGTGAGCTTGAGTAAGAGATGATAATCTTGCTCCTGAGCAGTAAGTAGTTGTTTCAGCCACAGAAGAAAAAAGTGGAATAGTATATGAGCTTAACTATGTACTGTGAGCATTAGTGTGGAGGTGACTAAAGACAAACCCTGGTAACAAACAGGCTGCTGATCTTTTCCTTGCTAAAATCTACAGCTAGCAGGTGAGGAGAGAACAAAGCACAAAATGAAAAAGAAAATAAAGAAAGAACTTTGTATGTCTTTTCAAGTACATGGCTTTCTCTATTCATTGATACTTCCTATGTGGCACAAACAGAACAGGTTTACAGTTCAAGCAACTGCTCCAGATTTCTGAAGGCAGAGGCTTCCCCACCCAGTCTCATCAAAAAAGAAAGCTGCTTTCAACTTCCAGCATTTCACCCTTAGGCAAGTGTGAGAGTGGATTTAAAGAGGAGCATGCTTCCTGTTCAATCACTGCCACTACTCACACTGCTAAGTGCTCTAAAAAGAAACTTCTAGAGCAGTTCCCCTGCTACACTCAAGGCAGGGCAGAAGGTAGAAAAGTTGGGAATGAAGAATTGAGCCTGAGTGTAAGGGTGGCCAAGGTAGGGGGAAGTTGTTCTTTTAGTTTTTTATTATTTAAGTTGCTTCTTATCACCCTACTCCAATTTCTAAATTGACAATTTACCCCCAAATTAGAGTCAACTTTTGGTCACAGTAGTGGGTTAATTATGTCCCAGTCTCTATCTCTACCTACAAGCTCATGTATCTTATTTTCCTCCCTTTCTCCTAGTTCAGGAGGAGGGGCCAAAGAGCACCTGTATGGGCATCTAACAGTAGGCCAAGGTCAAGCCACCACAAGACTTAGGACAACGTCTGTTTAAAAGAAACTTAAAATCCACTGGCTCCCATTGAGCAATTTGCCAGAGAGAATTTCAGATCAGCATCTACTTGAAGCTTTTTTTTTTTTTAAGAGCTTTTAAGAGAAGAATTTTGTACTTAGCCACTTTTTCTTATTTACAAAATCCAACACACGTGAGGAGTTCCAAGAGTGGTTTACTGTCTGTACATTATTTGCAGAACTACAGAGAGGAATAATGTTTACATGGAAAAATATTAAAACTCTTACATACAGAGACAAAACCTAGCAACAAAAGGCTGCTCTTAGAATTAACATCCAGTCCTTCTATCACCAGTTAAGATGAAACTCTTTTCAGGGCGATGTTTTCGACTCCCCATAAAGGGGATATGCATTAAAACCAGTAATGTCTAAAACAACATCAATTAATTCTTACTCAGGCACCTGAAATCTTTTCTTTAAGCACCTCCTGAAACGAGCAGTCAGAGAAATCCAGTTTCACAGAGGCACCGGCGATGGTGTTTCTGCAAGCGTCCTCCGCGCAGCAAGCCGCAGACACCTGGGGGCAGCCTCCAGACTTGAAGCATGCTTTGTGAAAGCATGTTTTGCACTCTGTTTGTACATACAAAGCAGTTGAACACTGAGAGGAACACCAAACCAAACCAAACCCCCCCCACACCACACCTTAAAAATTTACCTCAATAGCTGTATTCCTTGAAAGGTCTTCTGTCTTGTTCACCCAAGTATAAAAGTAAACAGAAGCAGTGCAAGGGACAGGACAATAACCACGGCTAAAATAACTAAACATTTTGGTAAGGTTCCCAGGAGTGTCAGCAAGATCTAACAGCAGAGCAGCACTGTTTTAGGTTCTCTCACATGTGTAGGCCTAAAAATTAGCCTCCCCCTTTAGCCATAATTACATTCAGGCAAGTCCTTGGTTTTGCTCTCTGCATTCACTGATGCAACACAGCTGGCGAGAGGCTGGTTTCAAAGGCACATGCAACAAGCTGTGCCAGGAGGCTTAGGTGAGTATGAGGAAATATTTCTCCACTGAAATGGTTATCAAACATTGGAATGGTCTGCCCAGGACAATGGTGGAGTCACCAGCCTTGGAGGAGTTTAAAAACAGCATGTGGACCTGATGCACAGGGACGTGTTTGTTGACCTTGCAGTATTGGGTCAAACGTTCGACTAGATATCTTGAATGTCTCTTCTAAACAAATGTATTCTGTGATTCTATCTATAGTTTTGCTTTCAGGGAACTAAGTTCCCAATGCTCTTAAATAAATCTGAACAAGCTTTTTGTTCAGATGTTTTTTTGGGTTTGTGCTTGTTTTGCTTTGGTGTTTTTGTCAGGTTTTTGGTTGGTTGGAGTTTTGGTTTGCTTTCTTCTTTGTTTGGGGTTTGATTTATTCCGGGTTATTTTGGGTGTTTTTCTGCGTGTGCAGTTTTTTCCTGTTGTCTTTTCTAGGTTTTAGTTGGGTTTTTTTTCTGGGTGTGGGGGAGGTTGTTGACTTTTTGTTTTAAACACACCAACATTCTCCCCGAGGAAGAAAAAGAAATGTTTAGTCTGGAACATACCTGTGCACCTCTTGCATTTGGCAGTCTGATAAGGAAAGAGCAGATCTGCACTCTGACAAAATTCACAGATAAACCCCTTTGCTTGACAGAGCTGTAAGGATACAAGGAGAGCAAAACAGCTGATTTACTTTTAATCCAAGAAAATATTAGTTGAGAATGTAAGGAGTGACAAAGGTCCCTTTGCCTTACCTCACAACCATCCACATGGGAGGTGGAGCTCTTCAGGATATCTTTAAGGAGGGGCAATAGCTGCCCTCGTTTGACCTTCACCAGATCATCCAGTGAGAAGAGGTGCAGCTCCTCTGTCAGATGGCTGGGGACCTGTTCAAATTGTTTCAGTACACTGCAAAGAGAAAGAAAAAAAAAAAAAAAACCAAAGCAAGTTACAAAAGACATGTTTTCAGTATCTTTGAAAAACAAGCCTCTCTCTCACGTCTCATGTCACCAAGGAATCATTAAAGGCAAGTTCATGCTAAGTCCTGCATTCTCTCCCAGTTTGAGATCACATTTACCATGCTTTAAATGTGCAGTCTTCAGGCTTTGGACTTGCCATGCAAGTTCTTAACTTGTAGAGTGCCCATCCCTATCTAAGGAACAGTACGGGTAAATCCTACATAGTATCTAATGTGGTTAGCTAGGGTTACTTACTGGTATTCTTGCAAAGAACTCTGAGAGGTTTTACCCTGAAAGGTTGGATGAAACTATGCTTGGACTGGAAGAGGAACACTGAAAATATAGCTATCACTTTTGAAATATCACCTACATACAAAATGAGGACCCTAATGCTTATTTCTATACTGGAATCACAGGTGGTTGTCCACAGGAGACACAAGTAAAGTACATTCTGTATTTAATTCTGGTAAACAACACATAGTTGGTATGTAAGAGGTCCAGATCAAAAAAGGGGCAGAACCTACTTTTGAAGCTCCTTTTGCTTATGTCTGTTTTTAAAAAGGTCAGCAGCTCTGTTGTTTGTGTCATTCACATAGCATCATAGAATCAACCAGGTTGGAAGAGACCTCCAAGATCATCCAGGCCAACCTAGCACCCAGCCCTAGCCACTCAACCAGACCATGGCACTAAGTGCCTCAGCCAGGCTTTGCTTGAACACCTCCAGGGATGGTGACTCCACCACCTCCCTGGCAGCCCATTCCAATGCCAATCACTCTCTCTGCCAACAACTTCCTCCTAACATCCAGCCTAGACTTCCTCCAGCACCAACTTGAAACTGCCCCCCTTGTTCTGTTGTCTGGGAGAAGAGACCAACCCCCACCGGGCTACAACCTCCCTTCAGGTAGTTGTGTAGACAGGCAATGAGGTCCCCCCTGAGCCTCCTCTTCTGCAGGCTGCACACCCCCAGCTCCCTCAGCCTCATAGGCTTTGTGTTCCAGGCCCTCACCATCCTTGTTGCCCTTCTCTGGACACCTTCCAGCACCTCAACATCTCTCTTGAATTGAGGAGCCCAGAACTGGACACCAGCACTTGAGGTGTGGCCTGACCAGTGCTGAGTACAGGGGCAGAATAACCTCCTCATCCTGCTGGCCACACTGTTCCTGAGCCAGGCCAGGATGCCATTGGTTCTCTTGGCCACCTGGGCAACACTGCTGGCTAATCTTCAGCCTACTATCTACCAGTATCCCCGAGGTCCCTTTCCTCCTGGCTGCTTTCCAGTCACTCTGTCCCTGGCCTGTAGCACTGCTTGGGGTTGTTGTGGCCAAAGTGCAGCAATAAAAAAGCAAAGTGATCCCTTTTTCTTACTACTACAATTTGAACAAGTTTATAAAAATAAATGGAAATTGAACATCATGGCAGATTTCTGGAAGAAATTCTTACACTCTCCACAAGTGTATTTGTTGGGTGCTGGGAATAGTAACATTAAATGTAGTGATTCTATAGAATATTGCTATTCCCAATAGTTGGGATTTAATATCATAGAATCAGTCAGGGTTAGAAGGTATCACAAGGATCACCTAGTTCCAACCCCCTGCCATGGGCAGGGACACCTCACAGTAGATCAGCTGTCCAGAGCCTCATCTAGTCTGGCCTTAAACACCTCCAGGGATGGAGCTTGGACCACCTCCCTGGGCAACCCATTCCAGGGTCTCACCACTCTCATGGTGAAGAACTTTGTTGAGTTTCTGTTGAGTCTGTTGAGTTTTCTTGAAGGGTTTATTTGTTTGTTGGTTTTGGGGAGGACTGTTTGGTTGGGTTTTTTTTTAAGACAATTATCTCAGAGACTTGCAGAAGTATCTTTGACCTTTAAGAACCTAAGAGAGACAGAGTGGTAAAAAGTGCACACCTAGCAAAAAAAAAAAACCTTTCAACATTTAAACCCAACTGTCCCAAGTGTGTTATGGGAAACAAATCTACTGCATAAAACCTGTTCTTCACTCAACATTTGCAAAGCAACAGTGGCAAGGTTTTGTTGTCAGTATTTTCTCTAATGATCACATTAACTCACTTAAAACTGCACTCAAGTGTCTTCAGAGATGAGGGCCCTAAAAGCACCTTAGGTGTTTTAGTAAGCTACTTTTCACGCATGATCGTAGCCCATACCTTTCACCAAATCTGCAGGTTTTCAAAAGCTTCTTTAAATGAAAAAGCTGTTCTTGCACCTCCTAAAAGATGAAGAGAAAAAAACAAAGCTATTTTTAAATGAAAAGCTATTTATAAGTGAAGAAATCACTATTGAGTTAGAATAGCCTTGTCAGTACCTTGAGCAATACCTAAAACAGTCACTTCACACTCAGCACAGATTTAAACAAATGGATTTTCTAGTGCATGGAAGACCAAGGAAAGCAAATGCTACTTTTCTTCAGAAGGGAAGCAATGTCAGCACACCAAGATGCTAGACCCAAACCTGCGTAGGAACAGCTAAGTGTTTATTTAGCCAAGAAGAAAGCACCTAGTAACTTGCAATCTTCAGCAGAGCACCTTTTCTCAAGCTGTAGGATACACAGCCCTTAGATAAACCAAACAAAGGGCAATTGTGAAGGGCCTGGAACACAAGCCCTATGAGGAGAGGCTGAGGGAGCTGGGGGTGTGCAGCCTGGAGAAGAGGAGGTTTAAGGGGGACCTCATTGCTGTCTACAACTACCTGAAGGGAGGCTGTAGCCAGGTGGGGTTGGTCTTTTCTCCCAGGCAACCAGCAACAGAACAAGGGGACACAGTCTCAAGTTGTGCCAGGGGAAGTCTAGGCTGGATGTTAGGAGGAAGTTGTTGTCAGAGAGAGTGATTGGTATTGGAATGGGCTGCCCAGGGAGGTGGTGGAGTCACCGTCCCTGGAGGTGTTGAAGAAAAGCCTGGATGAGGCACTTAGTGCCATGGTCTGGTTCAGTGGCTAGGGCTGGGTGCTAGGTTGGACTGGATGATCTTGGAGGTCTCTTCCAACCTGGCTGATTCTGTGATTCTATAAAAATTAAGGAGCCAATCAAAACTTGAGGAGCTAAATATTTACTGCAGAAGCCCATCTCCACTCTGTGTACTAAAATTGGAAACCAATAAGAAACTCTGTCCCAGATATAAGGGACATATTTACTGTGATCTCTGGCATCAGTTGGCAGCTTCTCCCTTCCCCTCCCACATGATGGGAAAGAGGGCAATTCCAAGAAGGGGTGGCAGGACAAGTCTAACTTTGGAGAAATCAAATCTGCCTCCTTCTCACATACACAAACCACAAAGGACAACCTGCCCTAGGAAGTTCTGCCCAAAAATCTCAGGTTACAACCAAAAGAAGGCCACACTTACCCTCACCCTGTCCATTTCTTTACTTTTTGTGTAGAGGCTTTTGTTAATCCACGCCACGTTGAAAATGGGCTGCTGCCATATGCTGTCCAGCAGGTGTTTGGAGAAGTTGCATACATAGTATTTTTTGAAGTCCCATTTCAAAAGCACTCGGGCAGGAATGAAAGCCTGGGCATAGCTGTGGCAGCAGTCACAGAAGTACTTGCCCAAGTAGTCACAGTAACGGAGTCTCCTAACATATTCTGCAAGGAAGAAGAAATCCACCACAACTGTGAATACTTCTGATACTTACAGGACATAGCTCTTGTCTCTGTGCCTCTTCTGTCTAAAGAGTAAGCCTTGGGCACTTTTTTGGTGTCTTTCTTTGCTTTCTTTGCCCTTTTTTGTGTGTGTGTGTGCTTACTTGTTGTTGTTTGTTATTTGGGACTTGTTTGCGGGTTTATTAGGGTTTTAATAGGGGCTTTTATTACCGTGGTAAGCATATGCAAGGCCTGTAGTTTGCCTTAAGAGAAAGTTTTCTTCATTTTCACATCCATCATTATATTTCTCTGATTATATTTCTCACTATAAAGATGTCAGGGAAAAAAAAAAACAACCAACCAAACAGAAACCCCCAAAAAAAGTCATCTCCTCTGAAGACTTTCAAGGCCCATCTGGATGTGTTCCTCTGTGATCTGAGCTAGATTATGTGGTGCTGCTCTGGCAGGGGGGTTGGACTCTATGATCTCTTTGGGTCCCTTCCAACCCCTGACATCCTATGAGACAATGCACAACAAAACAGTTCCACCAGATGGAAAGACAAGCTGATCTTGGAGTTACATACACATGACACTTTCTCATACAAAGAGGTCTGTGGGTTTTTCACAGTGGTCTCAGCACCTCAGGTTTGCTTGAGTTAATGTGCTGTTGTTGATACTTGACAGGCCATCACAACACTGCTGTTTTGTGAGCAGCCCCAGAACAAGTCCTGAAAGCCATTTCAAAGATATCTTTAGTATGATCTGGCTGTCAGACCTTTAAGTCATCACCCTTTCAAACAGTTCTCACAAAGTAACACAAATAAAACACCAGCAGGATTTTGACCCAGCAAGATTGAAAGTTTTAAGGTGATACCCTAAAAGAGCAAACCCACAAATTCCATAAGCTTGCATAAGGCTTTCAGAATGTCTCTTTAAAAAAGAGCCTTTGGGGAAATGTCTAAATTGGCACAGAGAGTGAATTATTGAAACAAATCGTTGGAAGATGTAAAGACAGCACTTTCCAGATCTTTTAATAGCTTTTCCCATTTTGTTGTTGACTGCCAGGATTTTTTACTGTGTATGTGAAGGACTTTTGTCAAATCCTGTCTTTTGTCTGCAGTGAGAAACTGCAGGCAGTGGCAAGACCCCCACTGCTTCTTTTATTATTTCATTCTTTTATTGTTGTGTGCACATCCAACAATGAGATTTTCCCTCTAGCTCTGGTACATCTATTTTGGTGACAATTACAGCCTGATTAATAGTAATGGATTTATTCATTCTTTTTCCTTTTACTAATACTTACTGCTTTCTATGGGGGTTCCACAACCAACACATGTAAAGTTTTGGGCAGCCACCACCACATCTCTCCTGCATATAGAACATACAGTTACACCCTTCAGCAAACAAAAGAGTTTAGTTAGCATTCTCACAACATGCAGGAGAGCTACGCTAGCAGCAGTGAAAACATCTGAATTAGAAGCCAACTCCTATTCCTCCACATAAAGGAAGGGGTTCTGGAAGAAGATGGAAATTGTTTCAGTGAGCCTCCAAGCTATTCTGCAGAAGTTATGCCATCAATTACTACTCCTAAATATGGCTTCTTAAGAGAATAAGTATTTTTCAATTCTTAAGGTACCATCAAGAGGAAAAGAGGAGGGTACAATCCCCATCTGCAACTCCAAAAGCAACAAGACCTGCATCCATTCAGCCAATTAGCCAGTTTGCCTACTGCGTGCATTTAACAGCACTTTATGCAGAGCGAGGCAGTAGTTTGCCCCAGTAGGACCTGATTTCTGAAAACCTGCTACATATAACATATCATCAGGGAAGTGGGGGAACTCTCCAAAATATTCTCCAGGTAGTCTCTCAAAATGCAATTGTTTAGGAGTCCAGCTAAGCACACCAAAGTGCATGTGTATTATCACCTGTAAAGTCCACATGCCCTGTTGATTGGGAAAGTGAAGCTGGTGACACACTGCAGAAAGCTGTGCCATGCACTAGCTCTAACCCTAGGTTCTGTTACTCCCAGACTCCTTCTACCATGATGTCCTAAACAACAGTGCTCAGATTCCTGACTTACTTGACTGAAGGGTGAATATTAAATATGATTTGTGATCTTGGTGGAGTCCAGCCAGAAGATCCTCTTAACTTGGATACAATCTTTATTTCTTCAGCCAGATTCAAACTGGACTCAAGCTCCCTTGGAATATCTTCCTTTGGCACCGACTATTGGGAAAGACAAAGTCATGAGGATGAACAGATCATTGTTTGGATATATGTTAAATGCATGAAACATCTCTTTTGCACTCTGTGATTTCAAACCTCAGTTTTTCACCTCTGCAGAGTCCTCCTTCAGTTAAAATCCTTCAAATTAGTGCCAGAAAAACTAACATCCTCATTGTTCAAAGCTCCACATCTTCAGTGTACTGAAGATTGAGGAGAGAAGAGATTTTCTAAGAATGCATCCAAAGTGAACTAATGAACTCTAAATACTCATCTGTGGGGTTCTTTGTTTGGTTTTTGTTCATTTGTTTTGATTTTTACATGCAGCTTTCCCCTTCCCTCGAAGTGAAGCAGCTGCAGTGAGACAATGATTATTTGGGGAACTGAATAGAGTCGGCTGGTTTTGGCTCAGACTCACTCTCTGCTTAGACGAGCTCAGGCAAGCAGGCAGTTGAACTGTAGGCTCTGTCTGCAGCCAGTGTTTTCTGAAGGCTCTACACAACTCCTGGGCTGTTGCTTCAGCAGAATTGCTGCCTGCTTCAAAAGATGATCTGAAAGTCAAAAAATATAAACAGTGAAAAGTAGCAGTATATCATCAGCAACTCCACTGCCTCTTCTTCACCCCTTCTCCCATTCCTTCTATCTTATCACTTTGCTTTGATACACCCAGGCTCTTGCAGAGCCACAGCCACCACCCTCCAGCAAGACTCTAGGACCAGAGAAATCTTCTGCTACACCAAGTGCCACAGACATTTGCTGTCAAGCAGCATTCCTTCCCTGTCCTCGGAAGGACCAAAATTACCACTCCTACACCTTCCCCACCCCAGCCAGAAGAATCACCAGAAAGCTGGTACAGCAGAAAATGTAGTGCCACCAGCTATAATACTAACAATACACAGCTTTACCTTTCATTTGGGGTGACAGACAGATTCTCAAGGTCTTCAAGTTCTGCAGTAAAGGAGAAAATTTTATCAGGCCATCTTAGAAACAAAGCTATTGTTACTCAGCACAGGTTTAAGTCTAATTTCTATGCTACCACAGAGGGAGTTTCAAATATATTCATCTTTACAACACCCTTGCTGGATGTGGGAAATAACCTCAGCTTTGGATGTAAAATAGTAATAAGAAGTCCTATCTCCTCTGACCTCCACTGATGGAAAGTACACCCCAACAACTATGGCCTTAATTTGCACTGTCAGTCTCCTTTCAAGAGCAGGAGAATGAGAGACGAAAGTGCTTACCAGTCCAGGTCCAGCCAGGAAGCACTACACATGAGTAATAAAGAGCCAACAGAATACATTCACTTCTTTGGACACTGACAGAGCCACCAGTCAAAACCATGCCAGCTAATGCCATGAACAAGCTAGTAGCAGGTGAAGTCAATGGAGTGAAGGCACACACCTCTTCATTTTGCTTATGTAAAGGAAAGATACTTCTGCACAAGGTATTTACACTGGTGGCATTAGTTCTGTCTGTGCACACTGCTCTCAGAACAAATGCTTTTCCGTTTATACATGTCAAAATAACTCCTGCTACTAGAAATGAAGTTTTAGGAACCATTTCTTAATGATTAGGAAATGAAGAGGTTAAAAAGTAAACAAATCTCTCAAGGGAACAATGAAGTATTTGTTAACAGATAGAAGGTGATTTCTCCTCAGGCTATTTTAATGGTTTCTGCTTATATAAAATTCAGAAGCTAACCAAAGAAACCTGGGGTGTCCTGAAGAGAAGTAGAACACTGATGACTATAAAGGGACAGATACTCTGCTCTAGTCCCCAAGGCACAAAGAGAGATGCCTAAAATCTAATCAGCCTCTTTAATTAGGAAATTATAATGTCCTATAAGCTCTGAAACAATGCTGACATAGTTGGATAAGGTTTGTTAGTCTCACACTTTTCTCACCCACATTCGTTGGGTTTAATCCACAACTTCAGTCCCTGCATTGTGTTTGTGTGGAAAGGTTTTGTTTGTGATGGGAACTACGTGAGTGGCTTCTATGAGAAGCTGCTAGAAGCTTCCCCTGTCTCTGACAGAGTCAATTGCAGACCTTCTGCTGGCCAAGGCTGAGCCAGGCAGTGATTATTATAGTGCCTGTGATAGCATATTTAAGAAGGAGGTAAAAAACCCTGTACAGCAACAGCTAGAGATAAGAGTGACAATATGAGTGAGAAGAAACACTCTGCAGACACCAAGATCGGTGAAAGAGTGGGAGGAGGTGCTCCAGATTCCTTTGCATCCTGTGGTGAAGATAATGCTAAGGCAGATAAGGCTTCAGGGAGGGGCCTAATGAGGCTAATGGTGGAGCAAATGTCCTACAGTTTGTAGAGAACCCCATGCCAGAGCAGGTGGATGCTCAAGAGGAGGCTGTAGCCTTATGAAAAGCCCACACTGGAGTAGGCTTCTGACTGAACCTGTTCACTGGCAGAGCTTGTGACCCTGTGCAGGAACCCACAATGGTGCAGTGTATGAATAACTGTGGCCAGTGGGGAGGACTCACACTGGAGAAGTTTGTGGAGAACTATTCCCTGTGGGAAGGACTCCACAAGGAAACAGGGGAAGAGTGTGAAGAGTACTGCCACCTCTCAGGAGGTGCTGCAGAGACAACTGTAGTGAACTGACCACAACTCCAGCTCCCCTGTGTTGCTGGGTGGTAAGAAGATAGAAATCAGGAGTGAGGTTGAGCCTAGGGAGAAGGCAGGGATAGGGGAAGGCTGTTTTTAGGATTTGGGCCTGTTTATCATTATCATGGTCTGATTTAATTGATAATTCAGTAATTTCCTAAAGTAAAGTCTGTTTTGCCCATGATGGCAATCAGGGAGTGATCTTTGTCCATATCTCAATCATATTCTCTCTCCCCTGTCCAGTTGAGGAGGTGGGGTGATACAACAGTCTGAGTGGGCACCTGGCATGCAAGCAGGGTCAACCCACACCCCCTTAGAACTACAGAGATACTCTTTTCTTGTTGCTGGATTTTCTGCATGTGTTCTCATAAGGAGTCATGCATACATTGTTCCTTCCTTTTCCTCCTTATTTCTCCTACAATGGCAGCTACCAACGCAACAGAACTTCCAAATGATGCAATAGATGCAGCTGAACAACTGAGTTATTTCTGCAACTGTGATGTTAAAGTCTTACCAATAATCACATATTCATCCTCTGAGTCACTGTGGCAACAAAATCTGCTGACCTCATGATGTGATGATAGATGCACTGGGGAGCTGCCAGGCAGCAGAGCAGAGCCTGTTTAGAGCAAAGACAACACCAATTAATATTTATTTCAAACACCACTTCACAATATAAACACCAGTTTCTATTTCTAATAGCAATATACCAAAGCCTTAGCACACAGCCTGTGTTTACAAAGTGATTTTTTATACACATATGCAGCAAGCCAGTCCTTGGGAGTCTGTCATACAGCACATACCTGTTCCTTGGGAAGAAGCTTCCAGAGACCAAAGGCTTTATCAGCCATGTCTCTCCTTCTCACACCCAAACATACCATTTATTTTTGCCAGAAGTTAGGCAATTTAGACTAGACTTCAGTTCTACCACTAAGAATCATATTAAGAGGATAAAATCCACTTAAAAATGCATGTCCTGACTCAAGCATTACAGTGCCAAGAGTTATCTTGCCTCAAACTGTACACGTTGAATACTTTGAGCAGTTTCACTCAAGTCACTTGCATGGTCACAGTGTCATCAGGGTTGGAAGAGACCTCACAGATCATCAAGTCCAACCCTTTACCACAGAGCTCAAGGCTAGACCATGGCACTAAGTGCCACGTCCAGTCCTGCCTTGAACAGCTCCAGGGACGGCGACTCCACCACCTCCCCGGGCAGCCCATTCCAGACCTGCCTGCTGCATAAGCATCATGCATGGAAGTAAAAAAGCCAAGCTTCATTTTCTGCAAAAAAGGATTTAATCAGGCAGAAATGTAGACAGTTAGAGGCATGCTCTATAGAGAGTTGTGCTTGGTGTGTGACACTTCAACCTCATGTTTCCTTTGTCAGATGTGACCACTCAAAAGAGAATAATTTGATCCACAAATAGTTGGTGGCATAATGATCCTCAAGGAACACAGTTCTCAAAAGATTCAAAAGGTAACAGGGGATTTCCTCCTGAGTAATGCCTTCATTTAGTATTTTCTTGCTCAAAAATAATCAGCAACTTGCCTTCATAACCACTGTCTGATGAGGCAACAGAGGAATCAGATTTCTTCACTCCAGGGTAAGAAGATAACTCTGAATCTGTGTGATAGCTGCCATCCAATCCGCTTGTTTCCTCCATACCCCAAGACTCTGCTTGTTGGCTTAGGATGTTACATTTCATTTTTTCTAGTGATGCTATAATCATATCTGCAACAAAAAAGTGTGCATTTTCCTAGGAGCAAAATGGGAGCACTCATTAGTACACACTGTATTTGATATTTGCTTGAGCAAAAAAAAAATGTTCTGTCCCCTCCCCCAGGTACTTTTTCAACTGACAAAATGAAAATGTAAAGCTACATCATCTTTCATTTAAATACCAATAAACCCCAAAACCCACCAAACAACCACTCCCAGGGCAATTCAGTGACAACATTTAAAAGGCAATTGCCCAGATAATTGTCTCATCCTTGATTAAAACATACCATTTGCTTTTATCTTACCCATTTATTAGATAAAAGGAACTTGATCACATGCCTAAGTGATGAATACGGATGCAGTTTAAAGGCAGGGTCTTCTAGTTACACTGCATCATTTACCATGCAAGTGTGAAGCCATGTAACCTATTAATGGGATTTAAACCTCAAGTCAGCATGTGCAAGCAGTTTTGCAGGGATACTAGTTTGGATGTGGCCAGAAGCAGCAAGTTTAGAGGGGTAGTACAAAAGCCACTAAAATGCTGTCATGCGTTAAAGAGTTAAGGCAGTGAACAGAATGAGGTAGCTTAGAGTCAACTCCAGGCTGCATAGGACGTCTGGTATAAGTGGGAACCTAACACATCCCTGTTGTTTACACTGCCTTAAATAAAAGGCAGTCATTTCAAAGCCTCACCATGGTATTTCCCTGCCAAACAACTCCTTCCCATGCTATCTGCTACAATCTTGCCTGCCTAGGTCACCTGTTCTCCAGGAAAATGAAATTTGTACCATCACCTCTGACACGTACAGACAGACCTGAAGATTCCTGCCCCAGCGTTACTCCTGTATTTCTTGCTTCCTCTGGTATAACAGCATCTCACCAGCCCCACTTGTGCCAGTGCTGCTGCTCCGGGTACAGCTTCCCAGCCCAGGCTCAGTTCCAATGTGGATGCATCGTGGAGAAATAAGTGCATTCATGTGCATGAATGGAAACCCAGAGATGCCCACCCAAGATGCTCTCCTGGTCTCCTCTCAACTGCATGTGCTTGCATTGTGCAAAGCTAAATCTCCACTGAAAAACACGTGGCACTATCCAAGGCTAGAGAGTCTGAGTGTGAATTACAGCTTGATAAAAAGCAGCTGATGCTCAGAAGATTGTGTCAGTGTTCATGACATCTCTTACACCCTCTATGGGAAGCATGAAGAAATATATCATCAATGCTCAGAAACAGCTAAATCTTAAGATGCTGACTGCTTTCTTACTGCCTGCAGCTTAGAGGAGGTCAACATCAGAGAAAACTCACAAATCTAAGTGTTTGAAGAAACTTTTCTCTTTCCCCTAACACTGATTAACATCACTTGCTTGGTGCAGTTTCTCCAGAGATAACTTTCAGCCAACTTCAGGACACACCATTGGCAAAGAACGAAACAACGTTTTTCCTTTTTGCAAGATAAAGATGACATCTCCTCCTTAGAAGATCAAAAAGCCTGCGTGGCACTGGTTAACCTCAAGTTAGTGCAGAGCACAACACATGGGCATGCTCTGCTGATAAAAGCAATGATGAGTGTATCTGAGAGAACTGTATGCAGAAAGATGGGACAGGATACAGGCAGTCCTGTACTCAGTGTGACTATCATCTTTCAACTCTACCTCCTGATTGGTCTATTACATTAAGAAGTCCCAACTCAGCTGTTACACACAAACCTTACTTCTCTTCCTTTCCACTCACATCAGTGGAAAGTCCCTCCACATAATCTGGCCCCTGACTACAACTTTCAGCTTTGCTGACGCTACACGTTCCTTAGTGTTCAGTTTCCTAAATTTCAAAGAGATTATTTGACAGCTTAGGAAGGAGGTAGAGTGTTTGGCTTCTGGTTTGGTTTTGGTTTGTTTTTTTTTCCTCCATTTTTTAAGGCTGCTTACTCATGTGGGACTGTGATGCTGCTATCTTTTAACCTGTAATCACATCACTCCCCAGTCATCTGCACAGGCTGCCCCGGGAGGTGGTGGAGTCACCATCCCTGGAGGTGTTCAAGAAAAGCCTGGCTGAGGCACTTAGTGCCATGGTCTGGTTGAGTGGCTAGGGCTGGGTGCTAGGTTGGACTGAATGATCTTGGAGGTCTCTTCCAACCTGGTTGATTCTATGCAATCTTGCCTCACTTCACAGTGGTCATACTGTGGTTTCTAATCCGGGTGTATAATCACTGGATTTCTTGTGACTGAAAGCCAATTACTTGGGTTTTGGTTCCCACATTACCCAGAGAAGCAGCACCTCCTTTCTGAAACATGTCTCACAACAGTTAGTTTACAAGTTTGTTGGCCTTTGCTGTGCAATTTGTTAAGTGTTTTTTAGGGGGTTATTTTAAAGCACTTTAAGGACACTAAGAGCTTCTAGTCAAACTTATGACTTGCCACTAGCAAAAGCCATGCTGTGCACAAAGAGCATTACTTCCTGGGCCCATGACATGGGATTACATTAACATCAAAGGGAAACTAAAAATAATTAAAACCCCACAACACAAACCAAACCAGCGACAATAAAATCCCAAACAAACCAAGCCAAACTCTTTTGTATTAAAACCTTCTGACTGCAACAGTACAACAACTAGCTAAAATATTAACACCTCTTTTCCAATCGTTAGAAAGCATTAACATTTAGCACAGAGTTCTGTGTGGCAGCAGTATCTTCTAATCTCTTGTTCACAAGCTCACACAGACCGCCTACCTGGCAACATAAGGAAGACCAATTGGACCCCTATGCAAATTAGAAACCATAAGAAACTGCTTGAATGGCTTCATGTGTTAGCAGTTACTGTGCTTGTAATTAACACTGCAATTCTTTTACAGCAACCTCACCTACTCATCATAAACACACACAAAAAAAATCACCCTTAACCTTTTCCCTGTCTTCTGATAGTACAAGCGTGGGGCAAATCCCATCCATATGGATGTAGGTGCAATAAATTCCATCTAACGTATTCCAACATAGCTTTAAAGTGATTATAGTTATCTTACAAATTTGATCTCAAGGAATGTGAGGGAAAACAAGAGAATAAAAAGCAGAAACCTATGGCATTCTAATTTCTTGGATGAAGTGTCAAAATGAGCAATTGGGCATTTCAGATTTGTAGATTGGCTCACAGAAGGGAAGAAGAGGGAAAATACAGCATTTCTAGAGATGAATTTGTCTATCAGAAAGCTCTGGTATTGATTAATCATTTTGCCATTTGGGTTTGCCACTAGTAAAATAGAAAAATAAAACCACATTATAACAAAGGTCCTTCTTGACCTCACCTTCTCTACATCCTCTGGAAGCACACAGGTGTCCTGCAAGGAGCGATTCAGTGGTATAGCACTTATGTTCAAAGATGAGGTAGAACCTGAGGAGGCAGCAAGAACTTTTATTAGTTATTTCTTCTTTTGCAGGTCCTAGGATGTGTGCAGGGTGAATTCCTGAAAGTGAAGCAAAGATTCTTTCCCAAACCCAAAGTCTTGTTGAAGCTGGACACTGTGGTGAAGTTAAGGAGGAGGAGAGAGAAACGTGAAGAACAAGCTGGCATTTGGACTACCCTGGCAATCTGAAATGTGAGTATCAGCTACCAATCAAATAGTTTTACATTGTGTGGTAACAGAAGCTTTGAACACCCAATACAATCCCTGTCTCCCAGCTACAGCCTGGGGACAACCACAACCAGAATGCCTGGCTGGGATTACAGTGATGCTCTGCAGTTTACAACACAGACAGATAACACAGCTGTCTGCTTCACAACAGCTGGGCAGAAACATCACTGCTGTCTGGCCACGCAAAGAGATCCATCAAGCTGTATTTTGTTCCTATAGCAAGTTTGGAAAAACCTTTGCTGCTAAGGTTTTCATATCTCAAGGAAATCTCCCTCCTGTTTCCAAATGCAACCCATATACTGCATGATAATGCGTTCAGCTGAGGTGGATGCATTAGCCACAGCACTCACTGCTTCCCAGAACAGCAGTTTCATTTTCCTGGCAGTTATGGCCGAGTGTGATGAGCACATGAAGCAAAATCCACTTCTTTTTCCCTGCTAAGAACTTTTCACCAGGCATCAGAGCACACATCTGGTTTCTTTAGATGTACCATGGATTTTTATATACACATATCTACACTTAAATATTCAACCTTCTTCCCCAGAGAGCTGAAGGTGTGAGGTCATGCTTTGAAAACAAAACATGAGGGCACTAACAACCACAGCTACAATAAATCTGCAAGAAAGGATGACAAAGATTATATATAATGTCTATGAATGTACACACTAATGAGATACCAAAGGAAGTGACTCCTGTTTTATACACTGACTGCTGTTTGTTTACTACCTCTCCTTTGGCCTTATACCCAAGCAATTACCTTTTCACTGTGGTAATGTTTACTGGATAAAACAGACCTTATCTAAATGCAATTTGAAGTTGTTGTAGATTAAAATATGTTAGTCAAAGATTTTTTGTTTAAGGGGCATGCTTAAATCCGTTTAAAAGTCAGAGAGGATAAAGAGGTCACACAAAATATGAGAGCAATTTGTGAAACCTGTTTCTCCAACTAGAAGGCACTGACTCTCAGGCCTACTTTAAATTGTTTGTATTGCCTTATTTACAGAAGCCATGTCACACTAACCTGAGCATTGGTGACATCAGGCTGCAAAGTCAACACCATGCTCAAGCACAACACCACAGATGTAGATATGTATAGAATTATTAACACCTGTAGTGTTTACACCATGAAGGAAAAAAAGAAAGGCAGACAATCTGACTTTTCAAGACAGAATTAATCACCTGATTAGTTCACTTTCATGCCTATTCATCTTACTGGCTAATCAGTGTGTGGGGAGTACTAGTAAGTATCAAATTCAGTGTTAAAGGCTCTACAGTTTGATAAAAGCCTATATTCTAAACAGATAACTAACACTGGTCTTCAAAATAAAACTAATAAGCAGGTATAAGGAATTGGGAAAATTACTCCTTTCTATAAGGCACAAGATGCAATTCATCTTAAACTGAAATCTAATGAGAGCTTTCTCTTTTGCTTAGCTCTTGCATTCCACTTATATCTTTAACTTAAAGAATGTGGGAAGTAGCACAGAGAAACAGATCAGTGCATCTAGCAATGGGTGGCAGCTCTGGGTCTGATGCAGAAAAAAATCTAGTTGCCCTTCTGCTCACGAGCACTGTTGCCAGAAGGTGGCTGGGGCAAGAGCCTTGATGAGCCCCAGGAAGAAGTGACCTTCATGCCCACAGAGGTTAAAAGCACGAGCAAGACCTGTAAATTGCCATTGACACATCAGCCACAGCAAAGCCACCATCACACACCAGATTCAGTCACAGGCTCTTCATTAAAAATGACAGAGCCTTTTCACAAGGTTGCATGAGGAGAATTAAAAAAAAACAACCTTACAGAAGTCTCACAGGACCAGCAGAAAACTCTGATGGAAAAAAATGTTATTTATTCTGACTAAAGTATGTAATTTTTATGTGTCTCGTGCATCATCAATTCTCCTTCAAGAAACAAAAGTGAGAAGCCACCACCTTGGACACAGAAATGGAAAGGATGGTAAGTCAGGAGGTGCTCTTGTGTAATTCCTGACTTCAAATTAGGCTTTTTATTTCTTCTATTTTGTTATTTGCTTTTCCTCATTCTTGTAAACATTCACAGCTCTGGGAAGAATGACATTTCACTCCTCCAGGCCTAGAGAGTTCGTTGGCTGGAAACAACAAGTGAAACAGGGACATTTTCAATCTCCATAGAGCAGACCAAAGCCTAAGAGAGGCAGAGCCCACCACACCACACAGGGTTTAACAGGATGGTGGGTCCCATGAGGAGCAATTGTTTGCCAAACTAAGATCACTGCTTCTTCAGTCACCTGGCTGCTGTACCTCTCCACTCGTGCCAAGAGATCAAGTCATGCATGACTTCATTGTTCTCACACATGTGCCTCACAGTTGCCGCTGACACAGAGTGCCTGGGCTGTGTTTTCCAGACCTGGCTACCACAACCTGTGCAACTGGTCTCAGCCAGCTCCACCAACCTTTGGGTGTGGTTTCCTTCTCAAATGCTTGGGGCCACCACCCAGCAGAAGGAAGCAACTATAATCGCCACCATACAAACTGTTGAGGACAGCCTATCCAGGAGAACAAAGTTATCATTAAGGGCTCCCTGTCCTGCACTGACACATCTGGATGCGTTCCTCTGCCACACACACTAGATTCTGTAGCTCTGCTCTGGCAGGATTTTGGACTCAATGATCTCTGGAGGTCTCTTCCAGTGCCTAACATCCTGTGACATGTCCCTGTTTGAAATCTTGCTGCCAACCCGAGGCCTCAGAAGAGCTCCGAGTGAATAACTAGGAAGGACAAGAGCTTAGAAGTGGAGCTAAACAGAGTGCCACCACTTGATCTATTTATGGCCAGTAGTAGTCCTAAACAAACAACTGAAAAGCCAGCCTCTGCCATTTTTAACACAAAACAGCAGCCTGAGTGTGCCCTGTCTTTTGCTCCTTTCCAGTAGGAGATCAGGCCTCAGTAGCACCATCTTTCCCAAGCTCAGCATCTACTGAGAATAAGCCCCTAGATACTGATCCAATCCTTTATCAATATATATATTTTCAACAATGCTTCCCCTTGCTGTAGCCAAGGCTGTTCATATCAATGTGAGGTACTGAACACAAAGGAGATGATTCTGCTGTCCCTGCTGAGGGGCACAAGGCCTGGCCTGCAGGCCCTGAGGCCAGACCAGCTGCACCATCAGCCATCCTGGGGTGGCTGCAGTGAATATCCCCACCCACTGAACAGGTCTTAGCTTATGGGCCTGCACTGCCCTGAGCCCCTGTCGCTCCAGGAGCAGGGCGCACCCTTTCCTGGCAGTCCTCAAACCTGTATCTCTTCACATACAATAGGCAGGACATCCATACAGTCAGAAAGTGGGGAGGGGTATAAAGATCCTGATGCATATCAGATGGATGAGTGGATCTCCAAGACAGTGGGTGCACTTGCAAATGAAAGAGGAAAGAATGACAGTCTCGCTCTGACACAAGCCAATTCAGACACAATGGGAATATCCTGCCTCCACAATTCAGGAATCAAAGGATTCTCCTGCCTCCTTCCCAGGTCATACATAGGATGTCCCAGAAAGCCACACACACCAACGAATCACTACTGAACACTAAGCCCTACACTTTCATGAGAAGGGTAACAGCAAAGACAAGACAAATCTGGTGCAAGTCACAGCAAGTGGATGTTCCACATTTCTCACAGCTGAGGGATTTTCACCTTTTACCACTGAATACCATATTTTAATGCCAGCATTTAGCTACTTCATTGCAGATGACACCAAGTTGTGCAGCTGTGTGGATCTGCTGGAAGGCAGGAAGGCTCTGCAAAGAGATCTGGACAGCTTAGATAGATGGGCTGAAGCCAACGTTATGAGATTCAACAAGGTCAGGTGCTGAGTGCTACCTTGGGCCACAATAACACATTCAGTGTTACAGACTTGGGGAAGAGTGGCTGGACATCATCACAGAAGAGAAAGACCTGGGGGTGTTGATTGATGGCCAGCTGAATAGGAGCCAGCAGGGTACTCAGGCACAGCACCTTGGCCAAGAAAACCAATGGCATCCTAGCTTGCATGAGGAATAGCATGGCTGAAAGTGAAAGCCTGTCCCCCTCTACTACTATCTCTAGTACTGTGTTCACATGATTTAGTGGCAGTAGCTTAGCAGTACTGGCAGGATTGACAGGGTTTAGTGGTAGTAGCAGGACTGTAAACTCTAGGCAAGTGGTCAGATTTGGTGATCTCAGCAGTTCTGTGGCTCCAATTCACAATCACCATAAATAAGGCCCACTTCTGTGTCAGCTGTCTTTCCTAGCACATAAATGTTAAACCAAAAACGGACCTGTAAAGTTACCTGTTTGATTTGCTGTCTCTGACTGGGAAAGTCCATTAGAAGAATTGCTGTCGTTGTTGCTGGTGGGTGCAGGATCCAAAGCATCAGGGTACTTCAAGACATCTGCTCTGCCAGCAGTTGAACTGGACAGAAAGCTTGAGAAAGTCAAGTCTTGTTCGGTGGAGGTGTAATGTCCTTTTCCAGGATGCACAACAGCTGATGTGACAGTGCCTCCCGTTAGCGTCACCTGGGTAAAACAGGTCTGCTTCAGTGGGGACACGTCTGAAAGAGTGAAACCATGCAAGGAGGAAGTAGCAGGATCTCCACCTGAGTCATGGGGACAAGAGCAAGTATCTGGTGAAAGTTTAGAGGCCTGTAAGTCAGTGTTGTCCCAGCATGCCCGGTGCCTTGTGAACCGGATGTCTGTCTGTGTACAGGCAAGGCTGTGCTGTGCAGGGTCACTGCCATCGCGGCTGTCCCCATCGCTGCTTTCTTCCCACCGTTCCACATCACTGTCCAGATGCTCAGCTGCCTGCATGGTGGTCTGCTCCGGCACCACAGAAGGCTGCAAACCAGATGCATTCAAAACAGATACGAGAATGTCTTTGATAGCTTCAGCACTGCCTGGGTATGACCCAAAACTTCCAGCATGTCCAATCACTGCTGGCCTGGAGTACTCTTCTGCTCAGAAGAGGGAAGAAATCAAAAGATTAGAAAGCAATTGCTAAAAAACAAAGTATGAATATTTACAACATGAATAAAACGCACATTGTTTTTAATGTGAGTGAGAAGAAAGAAGAACTGGATTCACACACCACTGTCTGCTGTCCCTCCCTGCAAAAATCCTGCTGTCTGCAAGCAGAAAGTGCTTCTTTCACCGATAAGGCCAGGCAATAAACCAGGAGTAAAAGAGTGTTGCTGCTTGTTAGGATTTCAATGGCAACAGATTGTCAGCACTCTCAAAACCACCTCTGTTCTATAAGACTGAATGTGATACAGTTACCAATACAGCTCCTGGTGTCATTGTCATAAAAATAGGTCACATTATAACAAGTATCAATTTATCAGGAAGAGAAAAAAAATACACAGTAATAGAAGGTCAAATGCTTATGTGTTCCAGTTCAGTCAGACACTCCCCACGCGGAAATGGCTACAGTAACCTTCAGTCTGTTATTCATAGATGTGGCAATATCTATGTGAACCCATAAAGAAAATTAGCTCTGCCAGCAAATTCATTATCAAGCCTCTGAAGGAATCAAAGCACTTTGTGCCAAGGTCCTATGTGATCTACTGCAACACTGCAGTTCAATAGGAAAACGAAGACTGCTCTTAGTGGCATACATGGCAACATTAGCTTGATACTGAAGTGTGCACTGCTACCAACAGCTATTCAAGGTATAGGACTTCAACTTATTCTTGAACAAAAAAGCCTCCCAGAAACAGCCAGGCAATGGAGAAATTGGACACAAAACCTGCTCAAGAGGAAACTATTGACCACATCACAAGTTAACAACTGTGTCCTTTGGGAAAAATTACTTGGTTGTAAAACTGTAGGAACTGATACACAATCAGGATTCATCTACAGAGCTAAGAACTCTTAGTTACAACCATGAACAATGTTAAACACTGCTAGTAAAAAAGAATACCCACCACCCACACAAAACCACACCAGCAACCAAACTGCATGATAAGAAAGTTTACTAATGCAGAGATCAAAACAAATCTCCCCCCATGCTTTGGAAAGCAAGTCTAAACAAAGAGCAGTTCTCATCAAGAGGAATCTGGAAAAGAAGAAATCATGTGAAAAAAATATAGGAAAAAAATATCTTGCCAAAGCTGCCAGTAATGCCATCCTAGGAAAGCCAGGTCAGTTAGCTGGAGTTCATCAGTGACCACAGTCACCTGCCACTCACAAAGCTCTTAAAGTAGCAGCAGAACTACCTATTTTGATGACTGCACTTGCAAAGAAACACCTTGCCAATGTAGCCAGCCATGGCAGCGTGAGGGCAGGTACAGAAAAAACAAAGTTAGCTGTTTTTTCAAAGAAACTGCTTTCTCTTCCTGAAAAGACTGGAATACATTTTGGCAAATCCTGTGTGATGGTTTTGGTGTTACCTCCCCCCCCCCCCCCCCCCCCCACACACACTTTAGAAATCACCCAGATGAGACTCAGCTGGCTCTGGAAATTTGAATGAAGCTTATTAGTTACAGCTGGCACAATATACAAGCAGATATGTACAGTATATACAGTTATAGACAGAAATAGACAAGGGAAAAGGTAACACAGAAACACAACAGCCCTCCCAGAAACCTGAGTCTCCAGGAGGGGCTCCCAACCACCCTCTCACCTTCCCCCTACCCCAGTCCCAAGGAAGAATGGAGGTTTGGCCAGGGGGCTAGAAAGCAAAGTGGATTAGTCCAAAATGGAAGGTGAGGTTAGAGAGCAAGATGCAGCTCAGCCAGCTGAGAGTGATGCCGAGTGTCTTATCTATGTTTTGGCTTACTTTTTTATACATCTCAGTAAGCCAATGAGGGAAGCAGACATCACCACTGTTTTCCTTTTACAGCCTATAATCTAGTTGTTCTCACCAAAACATTCTAGCCTGCTTCAAACTAGCACATACTGATACTTCACTGTACAAGAATACTTTAACTTGGACTGCAAAGCATCTTTTCTGTGCAAGACAAACATTTAGTTTTGTTGTCTTCAACTCCTCTGCTCTGCTCTCTTATTGCAAAGTCCCATTGCCTTTCCATTCCCTCTCAACATTTATCATCTCTACTACTTCAGCATCATGAAGTTTCTCCAGCACTAATCATATAACCATACAGCTGAATACTTGCTTTTAGTAGAGGTATTCTTACTTAAAAAAAAAAAAAAAAATTAACTCTTGCTACTCCAAAAATAGGTTAGTTCCATTAAAAAACAAACAAAAACCCTAAGCAAAGGAAAAAGGCACCAAAAAAAGACCCAAAACAAACTAACACCACCCCAAAAAAAACCACAGCAACAATCCTCAAGTTCAGTTTTGCAATCAATAATCGTGTGAGTAATTATGGTAATCTCTTAATATCTGAGAAACTATTCCTTGAATGAACAAGAAGTTAACCTGCCAGGAATCACATGAACAGTTGAGCACAAAAATGGCCAAAGCACCATTTCAGAGGCAAGAAAACCCATACTTTAAGTTGTATAACATACTTTGAAGTAGTCCCATCTTCAAAACCCAATAAGCAAGATCTTTGGTCCATCCCGATTATGCTTCTTTAGTACACATAGATGTTGATAGCATCTGCTATTAGCGCCAGCAAAACTCCCCAGAAGGACACATTTTAGAACATACCTGAGAGAATGGAGATTTGAGGTGTTGGAGCAAGGCAGCTAATCCTCACTGAAGGATTTGAAGAATACGCTGACTCTGTGAAATCCACCTTGAGGCTTTTGTGGTTTAACTAGAACAAGAACATATAGGTGGTTGATTTGGTTGTAAGAGAACAGTGCTCTGGTAATAACATCCTCAGTCTCACAGTCTTATCAGCAGGAAGCATACTATGCTAAGACAGTCACCTAAACACTGCCTGTATTTCTGGTTGTCTGAAATTCTCTGCAGAATCATGCACTGTCTGAGAAGCACTGGCATCTCAATTCTGCAGCTCATAGTTCATTAGGAGGTAGCTGACCAAGAGAAATCATCCATAGCAGGAGAATTAAACATGTGCATAAGGCATGAATAAAATGTTAAATCAGATGTCTAGATCTGTCAAAACAGCAGCAATGGAGTAGAAAAGACTTCAAGCATGGGCCTGTATACAGTCTGTGAGGCCCTGACTCTATGAAATATCTGATGCATGTGCTTCTTCATCTCCCAGCCATACTGACTGGGAGCAAGCATGGTCACATAACCACACCTAATCTGATAGAATAGGGTACACACGGTTCACACCAGCATTGTGGTTAGCCCAACATAAAGGAAGAGGTGACAGAGGCAACACTTGACCTGGCATACAGGTCAGATATAAGCTGATCAATATTCTGAGTGCATTTGGAACTGGCTGAGCATGTTTGTACCAGATCAGCATTTTGCTTTGTGTGGTCACAATACTTCTGATTTGGAATTTCTAACCCCAAAGCCAGATTTGCCATATTGCCAAACCAGTGTAAGCTGAACCAGGGCAAGCAGCTTATTAGGCACCAGAGAGGTGAATTCCAATTAGGGAGTAAGATACACTAGGCTGGCAAAGCAACAGATCTCCTCCCCACACTCAAAGATTACTGGTGAGGGTCGCTCATTTGTCTCCTGTTCCCTTTCCAATGCCTCACACCTGGTCTTGGACCTGCAGACCAAGGGAAACAAAGAGGTGCTGAACTCCAACAGATGCAGCATTAAAGGGCACTTAACCAAGGCATAAATAGTGTCTTCCACATTCACAGATATTAATGGGATGTGTCCACACATAAGCATCCCCAGGATGCCTCTTGGCCTCCCCTGCACTCTGTGATCCCATAAAAGGTGGGCCATATACCCTGTGCTGACCACTAGGTTCCCCACATGGTCCCATGGAAGAACAAGGTGACTCAGAGCAGATAACACTTTAGACTCACAGAAAGCAGAAGAAATTAAAACCCCCAAATATTTTCCCATTTAACTGAATGATAACATTTCAGATTAAAAAAAGTACTCTGAATTTTAAATGCTTCATGTTTGAGCATGCCAGTGCTTAGAGAAATACTCAGTATCTGATAATATGCAAATATCAAATTGTCACTAGTTCTGGGTAAAATAGTTCTTACAGGAGCTCATTTTTTTATTAGTTTTGGGGTTTTTATTTTCTAATATCAGCAATTAACAGACTCTACCTACATCTTAGGACACAAGTACCACAGCTGCCTGACACTGAGGTGAATGCAAGTACTTCATATAT
Organism: Pogoniulus pusillus; assembly: GCF_015220805.1. NCBI lineage: Eukaryota > Metazoa > Chordata > Aves > Piciformes > Lybiidae > Pogoniulus > Pogoniulus pusillus. The sequence continues at coordinate 48,242,360 of NC_087266.1, forward strand.
AAGTATATATATATATATATATATAGTAAGCAAGTGTTAAGATTTTCTTTTTCTCAAGCAACTCTCTCATTTCTTAGCAGAAGCAACTGTGTGTTCCAAGTATCCAGAAGAAGTATTTCCATTTACTTTCCAATTGTATCACAGTCTGGGAAAAGAACTCCCCTTGTTTTAATGTGATAGTTAAATACTAACAATTTTTACATAGATATAAAATGCAATTAAAAAGCAAGAGCACTTGGAAGGAAATATGACCGAAGAGTACCAAAACATGTTGCCATACCCAGTTAAAAACCACTCTGACATCCTTCATAGCATAAATGAGTCCGCTCCACCCCCCAACACTGGGACTGTATTTCCCAAATTAACTCCGTAATGAAACCGTCAGCATTTAAAAACTATTTACCGCAACCACTAACAGCGAAAAGCTTTTGTATGGAAGAAGTCACGTCCGTGTCTTCTCCCCCACTCACAGCCCAGCTAACGAAAACACGGACACAGCCTTTCGATGCCTTCGTCTCCTTACCTCGTTGGAGCAGGGGTGCTTGAAAACTTCTGCTCCGCTGTAGGTGGCTAGAGACATGATGGGAAAACGTTCATGTTTTGTTCTTGTTGTTGAGTACCTGGAAGCAAAAAGAGCTAGAATCATCAGCACATCAGCCGCGAATCTTTATGTGTTTTGCAGACTCTACACTTAATAGTCTGGACTGTCTTGAGTCTCATGATGAGCTTACCGAGGAGCAGAGGTCAGCAAGAATGGAAATCTGTGTTAGACAGAGCCCAGTTTAGGTATAAAAAAAACCCAAACCAAAGCAAACAAAAAAAAACCCAAAACACAGTACAAGAGTAATGCCTATCAACGGCATAAAAGGAACATATTGATCTTCTGTACGCCACAGTTTTCCGTAAAGGAAAGAGACATCGCGGACTCGGTACCAATGAAGCCCCCACGCTCCAGCCCTGTCACAGCGGGGCTGCTTTGCCCACGAAGAGCACAGGCGACGGACAAAACGCACCGTCGCCCTCCCGGCACGCCGCTGGAAAGCCGTGCTCCCTTTCACACACAGCTCTCGGGAGCCTTTCATGCGGAGAGAGGCACAGAGACGCCCCGAGACGCCCCGCCGGCCGAGCGCCTGCCCCGCCAGGAGCGCACACCATGCGCCCTAGCGAGACTCGGACCGCCCTTCGCCCGCTCCGGCGCCTCAGACCCACCTGCACTCGCAGCACCCAGCCCAGCACGCTCCTGCCCGCCGGGGCTCGCCGCTGGAGCAGCTGCGCCAGGCGCAGGCTCTCCCAGTTCTGGGGCCGGAGCTCCGCCCGCGGGCGGGAGGTGCTGCCCAGCGGCGAGACGTTCCGCCCACAACGGCGGCTGGGGGCGGCCCGGTTCGTGGCGGGGTGAGTCCCTCAACCCTCCTCACCGGTAACTGCAGGGCAGCCCTGAGCGTCTCGGCATAAACCCAGTGAAAGCAAACAGTTAAAGCCTACCTCGGAGAAAACAAAACTCAACAAAAGCAATGCAAACAAATACAACCAGCAACAACAACAAAAGCACCTGTAAAGGAGCAACTCTGGATTCCGAGTCTGTCCGGTTTGGAGAAAAAGAAGCTGAGGGGCCACCCTCCTTGGTCCCTACGCGTTCCAGATTCTGGAGAGGGAGTTGCTGATCTCTTCCCGCTGGTATCCAGTGATGAGATGCGTGGGAATGGTTCAAAGCTGCGCCGAAGGAGTTTTACAATGAGCGCTAGGAAGCGTTTCTCCGCTGAAGAGGTGATGGAACACTGAAACAGCCTTCCTAGAGAAATGGTAAATGTCCCAAGCCTGTCTGCACTTAAGAAGCATTTGAACAACGCCCTTAGCAACATGCTTTAACTTCAGATCAGCCCTTAATTGTTCAGGCAGTTGGACTAGATGATTGTCGAACCGAGATATTATATTGCCAAACAAACCCAAGATAAGACAGCTGGGAGTGAATGGAGTGTGTTTTATTGATTGGAGTGGGGAATACTGAGGCCCGCAGGCAACAAATGCAGACACACCTCCGGGGATCAGCTGTATTGGAACATTTGCAGTCAGCTGGCGTTTTGTAAACAACAAAGAGCCATTCACCCTTAACTTTCAGAAAGCGATTGAGCCATCTGCCAGGCCAGTCTCAAAGTCAGCTGCCTTAGAAGACTCAACGTTAGCAAACTGCAGTTCTCTAATAGATGGTTTGGACTAAAAATACAGTGGAAAAGTGCTGAGCTGTATTCCTGGAGTTAAAAAATCGCTGATTGGTCATAATGCAAAAAAAAAAAAATTACATACAGGAACTTAAGAAATTGCAAACTGTGAGGAAGTAGAAAGGAAGTGGAATCCAGATGGTAGCATGCAGAAATAAGTAGAAGCAGTGAACAGAATGCAAACCAGAGCTTCAGCTCAAAATGTGGGTTTCAGATGCTCAGAAGTAATTGCCTCCTTTTTTAAGCACAGATTGGCTGATAAACAGAATAGTGACTTTGGGCTGTGGAAACTTAGGGGTAGCCACTGGCCAAGACACACAGTTGTCTGCACTTGGTCTGGATCTTGTCCTATTGTGTGTGTTTTCCAGCTCTAAATTCCTGATTTCACACAGCTATGTGTGAAAATACATTCTGATGTTGAGAAACTTGTATTCAACATTCTGCTGGATTTCTTACTAAAGTCCAGCAAAATCCACTTAGGGAATTTGTGCTTCATTCTATTAAAATTATTCCCAGGTTCTCACAGGAACAGAACCACACAAATGCAAAATACTAGATGTATCAGAAAGCAGTACTGCACAAGAAGAACATGCTGCTCTTTTTATGTCTGTGTGTATTATCAGGAACCATTGTACTGTGGCATACCCTTTGCTTGAGATATGATTAAAAGTCAATCTACTTTTTGCAGATATTGCCAAGAAAAATAGAAAATAGAAAAAAAAATAGAAAAATAGAAAAATGAATGGATGGAGAGTCACAAGGAAAAAAAAATAAGCTGTTTATAAAGTTTACGAGGTGGAAATACAATAAAACCAGAGAGTACCAAACTGGCATCTTGCCCTAATACCAGCATGACCTGCATTGGTGTAGGAGAGAGAGAAAAAAAATAAGCTATTTTGCCTAGAGTATATTGCAAAGAAAAGTGTGAGCAAAAACTTGCCCCAACCCTTCCAGCAGAACGTCAAGGAACAGAAGAATGAGGCTGGAAAGAGAAATGCTGTTAGGAGCTCACATCAATGGACTCTGTAGAGGAATGTTCCTACTTTCCATGGGCAAGTAAACTTCATCAGAAGCCAAGATGTATACTGTGCTGAGATCTTTGAGCTATAAAAGGGTGCACTGGGGAGAACTGAAAGCAGATATCCCTGCTCTTTTTAGTAGGGGTTCATGTTCAAGGCATTGCTCTTGACAGGCACCCAAGACAGTCTGTGATGTTTTCATCAAACTATGTGAAAGAGACAAACCTGCTTTTAAAATCAGGGAAAGGGCTGTTTATATTCACACAACTGAAACAGCTCAAGCTTAGCAATTGTTTGGAAGACTTCTACCTCAAAGGTGCCTTTTTCTTCTTTTCTAATAAATTACAAAATTGTAAGGCTAATGCTGCAGAATAAATTAATTCTACCTATTCCTGATTCTTGAGGAAAGAGCTACCTAGAACAGTCTTGAGTTTAAAAGTATCAGCAATATGCTAAAATAAGGAAGTGTAAAAATAATTGCACGTAAACCCAAAATAATTACAAGGGTAGGATAACTATCCCAAGCCACACATACAAACAGGAAATGAAACTGGTTGTTAGCTGACCCTCCAAAGAATCCCAGACATGCTGATTTATAGGCATCCAGTCAAAATACAACACATGTCTGAGGATGCTCATACTCTGGCAGAGGATGACAGCTTGCAGTTGTGGCCCCTGCTTTCCTCCTAGGACCTGAGGAAGCTACCATACCTTTGATTCAGTGGTAGACCTTATGGTGCTGTGACACACCTCCATCAGATCAATGCACATCCTGCTTTTTTTTTTTTTTTCCCTTTGGTGGATAATTCTTAACAAATATTTAGTTAGTGCTAATGCAACCCAAACTCATCATTTGTGTGTCAACTTCATTTAATCCTAGCAGTTGAAAGGGCAAAGAGTCTGAAGGCAGCTTAGGTATTCCTGTTCAGAGCTCTGTGTGTGCATTACTGGTACTGCAGAACTGGCCTAATTAACACAACTTCATGTTTTAGAGGAGATTAAGCCCTTTTTAAAACCCCTGATTGAAATGATTGTTCTTAGAGTATAGAATCAAGTGCATGTCCATGTATCATTTTAATTGGTGGAAATCATACAGTAGACAGAGTGGATCTGATCTCAGGAGAATTAGGACTGGACCCAGGAGGTCAAGGGATGTAAAATGAGAAGACTGCAGTTTTCCAGTATTGTCCATTTCAAGTCAAATGGGGAAAAAATGGCATCTTGGGAAAAGGCAAATACTTGTAGCTGTGAACTAAACGTCAGAAACAGACCAAAAAAAATCCATCAGTTTTGGATGGTTTTGATAGTAAACTCTGTACCAACACAGCTGCTGAGGCAAGGGTTACGCAGTGTCTTTGAAGTCAGTAAAGTACCATATGCAAGTAGGTATTTAAGTAACTTCCTCTTTTACCCTCTTACGTAGCTCAACTATTCCTTATGAGTACAACTGACACCACGGGAACTTGGGGACATAATTTGCATACCATTTCTGAAGGGAAGCGTGTGGGGAAGGGTAGGTAAAATACAAAAAGGGAGGTGGCTGAATCACTCCAGAGGTTAAAGACCCAGGAAATTGAGACATTTAAGAACTCATTCTCAGCTGAGTTAAATCCTCAGACCTCAGCTCAGACGCTGCTTGTCTTAACGGTGGAGTTTCTTGGCACAAATGCGTGACAGAGAACAGATACTGTTAGTGTGGACCGTGCTTCTCCACCTCTTATCTGCCTAGATGCATCATGTACTTTCTCAGATAGCAAAATTACCTTAAGAACTTCTTGACCTTGCTGACAGCTACCTTGTCTCACAGCTGTGTCCCACATTTACTCTGCTGCTTTTTGCTCCTTGGTTGCCAGTACCACTGGAATTCAGAGTATACATTAAAAAGAAACACATTTAAAAGATATTATAGGTTCTTATTAAATGTCATTATTTGGCAATCCAGTGTACAGCACAGCTCCATGAGACTGACACATGTGAGAAAATATGTTTGTGTATGGCAGAAGAAAAGGCAGAGCAAAACACAAGGAGCTACAGCTGTATCACTGGACTCATCACTTGCAGGAAAACAGTGTTTCCTTTTCCCTTTTGCTCATCACAGGTGCTGAGTATCTTACTACTAGGAAAGAATTTGTTCTTCTGACCAAACTTCACCAGCAAATCAAATTATTACACCTACATTAAATAATGCAAGAAGACACTCACAATCAAAACGCTGAGAACCACAGCTGCAAATAGCAAAAGATCAAGCCTGATTAGTCACTGCAAGTCATTGAAGTAGGTGAGCCTGATAGAGAGAGATGTTTTTCCTTCAGTATTTGCTGTGAAAACTATATGAATCAAATTAAAATGTGTACTCAAGGCATCTCCTTAACAGAACAAAAATGTGGGCATGACTCTTTGTGATTTAAATGTTCAGTATATACACAGAATCAGGGAATCACAGGCCATTAAGGTTTGGAAGGGACCTTGAAAGATCATCTAATCCAATCCCTCTGCCACGGCAGGAGCACCTAGAGTAGGTGTGCTAGTTTGAAGCTAGCCAGAACGTTTTGGTGAGAAGAACTAGATTACAGGCTGTGAAAGGAAAACAGTGGTGATGTCTGCTTCACTCACAGGCTTACTGAGAGATACAAGAAGAATCAAAACATAGATAAGGCAAAGAATCAGAACATAGATAAGGCACAACTACTCCTGCCAGGGAACTCCGAGCTGCATCCCTCTCTAACCTCTCTGACGTTTCTCTGATTAATCCACTTTGCTTCCTAACCCCCTGGCTGAACCTCCACTCTTTCTTGGGACTGAGATAAGGTTGAGGGGCAGGGGGGAGGTGGAAGGGCATTTGGAAGCCCCTCCTGAGGACTCAGGTTTCTGGGAGGGCTGTTGTGTTTCTGTATTACCTTTTACCTTGTATATTTCTGTATCTACTGTAAATATCTGCTTGTATATTGTGCTAAGCTGTCACTAATAAGCTTCATTCAATTTCCAGAGCTGGCTGAATCTAGTCTGGGTGATTTCTGGGGTGGGGGGTTGGGGAACATCCAAACCATCACAGTAGGTTACAGAATCACAGGTTTGACTTCTGACATCTGAGCTACATCATTCCTGTGTGGGAGAGCTGCATGATGAGGAAGTGATGTTTCATGTGTCCTGATCAAAAGCAGTTCCCAGGCACTGTGATGTAAGAACTCAGTATTTTCACAAGATGTCTTACGCTGCGGAAGAGCAACTGCAGAGAGAGGTCCACTTGTCAGAGGCAGACCCCAGAAAGTTTCTGTATCATCATGCTGGATGGCATTCTGCAGTGTCCTTTTCATGCCATTTCCTAAGCCTGCAGGTCTTCTGCTTTGAAGATCAATTTCTAAGAAAAGTCCTGGTGATATTTACTGTTTGTTATGAGGAAAAAAGAACATATAAAAGCATCATGAAAAAGAAAAATTACTGCTAAGTGATGGAGCAGCAGAAACACAGAAAGTGGCATTGAATTCCAGAACATTTTCAGTTGCTTCAAGCTACTTGCTGTTGCCTCTGTCATCAATCTTCTAAGGCATTATCCACATGGAAAAGTACTCAAAATGTGCACCAGTTCAACACAAAAGTTGTTTCCCTCCAAGCATTTTGTCTTCACAGTAGTTAGGGTAGTACCTCCCACCGTGGTTAACAGTGTTGATGGAAATGCAGATGTTCACAGTTCAGCATCTTTGAAATAGATGACAAGTCATTTGCTTACTTCTGCCTTCTTTTTTTAGACAGGAGTTCTGCTATTGAGACATCCAGTGTCCTTTCAGCTGTAACATGTACCAACCCCTATGCCAAGACTCTGATTAACTTCTGCTTTTCGGTATCTGCAAGGATAAATGGTTTAACTGAACTAAAGCTTTCAAGAGCAGTTAAACTTCATTTCCAAGACAGTCTTGCAGTTGTTTAATTAGAAGGACATACAGACTGGTATGGTGTTTGTATTGAAGGTGGAGACAAAAGTCTCATTTTTTGAATAGTGTTCATGCACACAGGAAATTGTGAGGAATGTGTGGAAACATAGCTTTCCACTCAGGCAAACCCAATGGCAACAACCCAGTTGAAGGCTCCTTCCCAGGCAAGTCTTCTTGCTAAGATAGAACAAACTTATTCATATAGTGGAAGTATTCTAATCACACACTACTCTGGTGACAGAGAACATAGAAATGTCAAGATGCTCTTTCAGAGAGAGAGAGACTTTTGAATTGTCAAGTGCTTAAAAAAGAGGCAATGCCTACAGTGACAAGTAATATGTTTTATTAGACCCGATGATGTGAAGAGCATGCTGGCTTTCATGAAGAGCATGCTGGCTTTCGTGAAGAGCATGCTGGCTTTCATGAAGAGCATGCTGGCTTTCGTGAAGAGCATGCTGGCTTTTGTGTAGAGCAAGCTGGCTTTCTTGTAGAGCATGCTGGCTTTCATGAAGAGCATGCTGGCTTTTGTGTAGAGCAAGCTGGCTTTCGTGAAGAGCATGCTGGCTTTCATGAAGAGCATGCTGGCTTTCGTGAAGAGCATGCTGGCTTTTGTGTAGAGCAAGCTGGCTTTCGTGTAGAGCATGCTGGCTTTCATGAAGACAAGAGGCCTTTCATCTTACAGAGGGTGGTGGCCCAGTCATGGAGCCTGAATTCAATTCGAAGCCTTCGTCTAACAAGATGAGAAACTGTGTCCTAGAGCACAAAGCTCTGGATCAAAACCACAGCAATTGCTTGTCATGGAGTGGTACAAGCTGCTAATGCTAGCTGAAGTGTAATGCATACTTCACAGAGATAATTTTGTCCAGGCAGATATTACATTGTATTAATTACCACCCTCCAGGGACAACAGCCCTTGTGTAAACACAGTCTCCTATGTTCTAACGTGGCAGAAGTGGTGTTGTGTGCTCACACTTTCTATGGGTGCAGTTGATACTCCGAGGTGATGCTCTAGCACAAACCTAGTACCAGTGAATAAGAAAACATGTTTTAAACCCAAAGTGCTTGGATTTAATTATCTGGCACTCATGAAAGGTTTTTCATTCTGAACACAGCTGAAATGTTCACACATACTCTGAAATCCTGTGGTACTTCTCAGTGAGGTATTGGTTTAAAAACAACAACAACAACAAACCCTGTCAATATTTTGCTGAAGCTTTGCAGTTCTAACTTGAAATGGAAGAACAGCCTTGTTGACCAGCACTAACTTTAGTAATCATGGAGAAAACTGGGGTTTGGCATGAAACAAATGAAGCATATATATTGAAATTCATCTCTGATAGTGATACTTTCCTGCATGGGAAAAATTGTCAAACCAGCCAGACTGGCCTATTAGTACAAATAGAGAGGAAGAAATGCAGCAGGATAGTATTATCAGCATTGTTATGAGGGTAAATTCCTCCCACATTTATATGATCTAGGCTAATGAATATGCTTTTGGCTGTCTTGAATGATGATGAAATGTCACTGGAGGAGGACAGGAAGAAAAATTCAGAATTACCAAGGAATTAAGAACTTCAGAGGCACCATCTCAGGGAGGAACTGTACAAATATAGCTCTACGTTTTTTCAGTCTTACTTCCACTCCAGTTTGTATTTTCGCTACTGGGAGAAAGGTAGAATTCACTATCATAGAATCATGGAATCAACCAGGTTGGAAGAGACCTCCAAGGTCATCCAGTCCAACCTAGCACCCAGCCCTAGCCACTCAACCAGACCATGGCACTAAGTGCCTCATCCAGGCTTTGCTTCAACACCTCCAGGGATGGTGACTCCACCACCTCCCTGGGCAGCCCATTCTAATGCCAATCACTCTCTCTGCCAACAACTTCCTCCTAACATCCAGCCTAGACTTCCCCCAGCACAACTTGAGACTGTGTCCCCTTTTTCTGTTGCTGGTTGCCTGGGAGAAGAGACCAACCCCACCTGGCTACAGCCTCCCTTCAGGTAGTTGTAGACAGCAATGAGGTCCCCCCTGAGCCTCCTCTTCTGCAGGCTGCACACCCCCAGCTCCCTCAGCCTCTCCTCATAGGCTTTGTGTTCCAGGCCCCTCACCAGCCTTGTTGCCCTTCTCTGGACATCTTCCAGCACCTCAACATCTCTCTTGAATTGAGGAGCCCAGAAGTGGACACAGCACTCAAGCTGTGGTCCGACCAGGGTAAAACTGCTCCCCCCACATGGTTTCAGTCCTAGAGATTCATTAATGATTTGCTGTAGATTTATGATGGTGCCACACATGCAGGATTGGTATCACCTGTACCACAGGTGATGTTGAGAGAATGTTAGCAAACTCCTACAAATACCCAAACACACTTGTACAAATTTTAACACATTCTCCAAATTCCAGCATGTCACCACCACAGGCACAGAGCTACAGGCCGAAGGGCTGATGTCTTGTGTTGTCAGACTAGGTTTCTCTTCCCTCACCACAAAATTGTGTGAGCTGTTTAGACTTTGTTTGAAACTAACTCTTCATTTTTTCCCCCCCAGAAGTTTCTCAGTAATTTCCTGGTTACTGTTTAATCCATCTGATGGCCATCTCTTAAGCAAACTTCATTATTGTTGTTTTCCTCTTTCTCATGACCCACTCTGGGACAAATAACCTCTCAGGCAGTTTTCAGGAAGCTGTTCACTCACTTTTCCTACTCAGGTCTTATCACATAAGCCTCTGTTACTTACCCCACAGCACCAAGGTAGGGGCTATGCACATTGACCAGATGAGGAGCCACACATTTACCCAGCATCTCCATCTCCACTTCTGATTTGGTCATCTTCAGCCAGACAGGCACTTGTGCACGTCTGGGATATGATTTAGCTCCTACTAAGTGGAAACAGCTACAAGAGATCAGAAGCCTACACAGTAGACATCTAAATTATAGTCCCAGCTCCAGTCTTTAAAGAAAGAATACTTTGTCTAAAATATTTTCCTAAATGAGAAAGCAGAAATAAAGCTGCCCTGGCCTGTTGTGAGTGGATAAAGCTAATTGCAAGAAACATGTGAGCTGCAGATTTTATGGTGTCTCTCACTTACCAAGATACAGATTCACAGATCCACAGATTGCATCAGCTTGGAAAGGACCCTCAAAGGTCATCTTGTTCAACCCACCTGCAGCCAGGGCCACATCAAGTCTGATCTTGAATGTCTCCAGGGTTGAGGCCTCAATCATATCCCTGGGCAATCTGTTCCAATATTTTACCAGTCTCATTGTAAAGAGCTTCCTTCTCATGTTCAACTTAAGTCTACTCTGTTCATGAGAATTTGCCTTACCTGAAGTCACTTATATGGTGACTTAACTACTACAGTTGCAGTTATGATTTGCTCCTGCTTTTTCTTGTGTGGCCCAAGGACTTCTGTGACATCTATGTGAGGGATCAAGGGTTTGTCTTTTAGGTGTCCTACCCATGGTTGAGTCTGTGCCAGAGGTCTGTAAGCAAACACTTGTTTGCATGCTGTGGAGGCTCCCTTCATTTCCTTGCAACTCATATTGAATCAGATCTCAGTTTCACATTTGGTAGTAGTGCTGCCTAAGCTGCTTTACCAGCTCATTTCTTGCCTCTCCATTCACAGCTACTTATTCACATCACCTCCCTGAATCATCCTTGCAGCAGCTTGCACAGCCAAGTGGTGAACTGAGCAGTAGAATGGAGCCTGGAATTAATCAGAAGGGGAAAAAAAAGGTTGTTTTCCAGCCAGATCAGTTACCAGGTGGCTGCATGCAGACATCTGATTTGCCTTGGTAAAAGAATAACCCAGGAGTGAGCATTTGCAAGGGGAATGGGAGCTTCATAAGGCACTATTGCCATTCAAAACAATGTCTACATAACCATGTCATCTGAGGCACTAAATTGACTTAAATGAATGAGGAAATCTTGCAAGGGAGGTACCTTACTGCTGCATATGTGTTACTGAAGCTCCAGCAGTGAGCTGCACAGTATTTCTCAACTCCTGAATGTTTGGAAGGGCTGCTAGGAAGGTCTGACCCTGTCTGCACGGCTTCTAAGGCCTCCTGGGCTTCTAAGTCCTGCTCCAATCAGGAGGAGGCAAGATTTTGCAGTACTTCACAGATGGTGACTGTCTTCTCAGGGCTCAGAGGCTAAAGTAAATCCTGCCACTAGGTTGCATGATGCAAACCCAGTTCTTCTTCTCTGGAAAAAGAGGATGTAGTGATATATAGCATGCATCCTTTGCAGGCACTGCACACTTGTATAAATCAGTGCCTGAGTATTTGTTCTTTAACTGCTGCTTCTTCCAGGATGTAGTTATAACCTTTGCCTCAGTATTTATGTTATTTACTTCCTTTAAACCCATTGAGGAGCTGAGCTGTAACTCAAATTCAGGACATGGCCTGCGAAAGAAAGATCACTTTTTTAATGTATCACTGACAGAATTCAGAGCTGGATGTCAGTGGATAATTATGCAGCAGCAGCAGCTGCCTTTTGATTTCCTCTCTTAAATATCTAGATTATCTTGTTTCAAATATCCATAACATCTTATTGCTAATTTGAGCAGTTCAGAATGATTTTCTATAGGTATTATTTTATTATTATTAATATTATATCACTACTATAATATAATTAACATTACTATATTTTATATAATTGATATTGATGTAATTAATATAATCTAATCAATATCATTATCTTTATTGATAATATTTCTTATTGTTCTTTCTCAAAATGCCCTCTTCAAAACAAAAACATTTCCATCAAATCACAGCAATTTTGCTAACAATTTAATTGCCTTTTTTTCCCCCTTCTGTTGTCATTGAAGGAAAAAAGAATGACAAAGAATGCCAAAATTCCAATTTAATAGTATTGAGAGAGCATTTGAGCTATTGCTGTAGAACATATCCCATCAAAGTGTTTTATGTTTCCTCTACTGCATAAGTGAGAATAATGTCTGTTTCTAATATCATTGCATGAGGCTACAGTACTTTTCCAAGATATTAAAACCAGCTGGTTTTTAGACCAGGCCTGTAGCTGAAAAAAAAAATGGACTGAAATATTAGCTGGGTACAGTTAACTTGAAAGAAAATCCTACTCTGCATGGAGCTTATATGAGTGAAATTAAATCCCAGTGCATATCTCCTATTTCAGACTGTAAAAAGTTACAGAAATGTTTAGATACTGACCTGGAACAACCCAAATGTAAACATTTAATAAATAAGGTTCCTGACCATATGGTTTAAGGTGAACATTGTAGGGTAGGGATATCAGTTGGACTTGGTAATCATAGAATCATAGAATCAACCAGGTTGGAAGACACTTCCAAGATCATCCAGTCCAGCCTAGCACCCAGCCCTAGCCACTCAACTAGACCATGGCACTAAGTGCCTCAGCCAGGCTTTGCTTCAACACCTCCAGGGATGGTGACTCCACCACCTCCTCGGACAGCCCATTCCAATGCCAATCACTCTCTCTGCCAACAACTTCCTCCTAACATCCAGCCTAGACTTCCTCCAGCACAACTTGAGACTGTGTCTCCTTTTTCTATTGGTGGTTGCCTGGTGGAAGAGACCAACCCCACCTGGCTACAGCCTCCCTTCAGGTAGTTGTAGATAGCAATGAGGTGCCCCCCTAAGCCTCCTCTTCTCCAAGCTGCACACCCCCAGCTCCCTCAGCCTCTCCTCATAAGGTTTGTGTTCCAGGCCCCTCACCAGCCTTGTTGCCATTCTCTGGACACCTTCCAGCACCTCAACATCTCTCTTGAATTGAGGGGCCCAGAGGATCTTTCCCAACCGGAATGTTTCCATGCGATTCTGTGTGACAATAAGGTTTCCACAGAGACTTCTCTTCTCCAGACTGAAAACCCCCAACAGTCTCAGCCTTTCTTCATTGGAGATGTGTTCTAGTCCTCTGATTTTGTGTCCCTCCTCTGGACTCAGTCTGACAGGTCCATGTCTTTCCTGTGCTGAGTACGTGAGAGATGAGCACAGTGCTCCAGGTGGAGTCCCATCAGAGTAGAGTAGTAAGGGAGAGTGGTTTTGTGGAACCCAGGATAAGGTTGGCTTTCTGGGGTGCAAATGCACATTAGTGGCTCTTCTCAAATTGTTCATCCACCAGCACCCCCAAGACCCTGTTCACATGGTTAGCATCCATCCATCCACCCATCCATCCATCTCCCAAGTATCAATACTGGATGTGGTTCTGCATCTTACTCAGGGCAACTTGGGTTTTGGCTTTGTTGAGTCTTGTAAAGTTCACACCAGCTCACTTCTTGACCCAACCTCTATCTTCCACTGACTTTTGTGAAGTTTTCACACAGTTCATAATGAGAGTAAATTACTGCACTAGATAAGGGAAGCTATTCACTGAGGTGTTTGGGGACACTGCCTCTCTAAGCAGGGTGTGGCTATATTTGAGACTTAACAATGTACTATTAGCAGCTGATAAGAAGTTCCCAGTTTTGGAAGGGGAAAGGCTGAAGGGAGGGGCAAATTTCCTGGAGCATTAAGACAGTTGGCATTAGCTGGAGAGAAAATAGGCAACATTTTGCATTTGCAGGCTTTTATCAGTTCCTGGAAATATGCTGCAACATGTATTGAATACATGAATCACAACTAGTTACTGAAACCTTTGAATCTACAAGTTCTCAGCTAATTCATGGGTAAAACTCTTTGAAAAAGTGGTATTTTCATCTGGCTGCCCATCTGAACAGCTGAAAAAACAAGAGCTTTGGCCTTTATTTGGTCAAAATAGTAGATGTTATTAATTTAGTTTTGATCTGCTTCCCTCAGCCTAGGAATTGGAGAAAATGCTGCCTTTCAGTTGCAGGGGAGCAGAGAGCTGGGCTCACTGAAAAAGGCCATGTTCTCTGGTGCAGTTCTCTGGTGAGAATGCTGTCAACTTGGGTGCAATTTCTTCCTCCTTGTGAAAGGTCTCATGTACTGCACTTAGGTTTGAAGGGCCTTCAGCACCGAGGTCTGAGTTGCTCTGACTTGCATGTCAGTCTCCTTTTAAATGAAGGTGCAATATGAAGCAAAAATTAATTGAAAACCCCAAACCACAATAAATTGAGTCTGTAGCTTAACTGTTGGAGCATTCTCATAAGGGAAGGGATACTGGGAGCCAGCCCTTTGAATCTTATACAGTGTAGAGTACTTTTGCCAAGAAACCTTCTATCAGGGCTATGTTGATTTTTATTGTATTAATGACTGCACAGAGAGAAAATAGACCTCCTGGATTACCTGAGGGGCTACTAATCTGACCACAAAGGATGCAGCACTCAGCAATGAATTTTATGAAGTGTGGTTATGGAAACCATTTGGGCATATCCTGCTGTTCTAACTTGTCAGGACAGCTGGCTCTCCTCATAGACTTTCCCTCTCTGCCTCGTTATGCATTTCTGGTTTTGTTTGGGTGGTTTTGTTTGTTTGGGTTTTTGTTGTTGTTTCTTTGGGTTTGGTTTGTTCCTGATTATGTATGCAGTGCTTTTGAACTGTTCTGATGTGCAGGCTCCTGCACTTTTTTCAAAGGAGGAGTGGATTTATGTGATGGATGAAAGCCTGTTGTATATCACAGTATCACAGTATCACAGTATCATCAGGGTTGGAAGAGACCTCACAGATCATCAAGTCCAACTTGCTTTTCTTACTTTTCAAGGCTAAAATAGTTCACACACTCTCCACAGAAATTCAGTGATCAGGTTTGAATGCAGAGACCTTGATATCCATACATAAGCATAAAGACTTAGGTATGAAGAGAGAACCTACTGGGTTATGACATCAGTGACCACTCAATTCCTTGAAGCTGAATGTAGCCCTGGCAGATGGCTGTGCTGCTTGAAGAGACAGGCATTACAGCAGTGTCAGAAAGGTGGGAGGATATCTTAGGTTGCCAAATAACCCTGAAGTACAGTTTGGAAATGACAGACAGCCTATGTGACAGAGAACTCATCAGTAGGCAGGAGCTAAGAAGTGTATTTTTTGGTGTGGCAAGGTTATTTCAGATGGAAGACAGATATCCTTTCTTGCAATCTCACAGGTATCAAGCCAAGGTATGATTCTGCTCTCAGTGAAATCACTGGAATTCTTTTCTCTAGTGGAATACCACAAGTAAATGTAGAGTTTGTTCTTTTGCTTCAGGCATACAGTGTTCCTTGCATTCTCATTTGCCTGTTTGTCAAGACAGAACACACTCTGGTGTCTGACCTGACTGTACAAATGCCACTGCTTGCTCCTACCTCATACCCTATGGAAATAATCCACTCTTGTGGTACCGTGAGAGGTACCTGAGGCCACCTCAAAACCTGCTGGCATCTCTGATCCTCTTTGCTGTCTCAGCAGTTGTCACTGATGACGAAAGACTCACAGTCTCTCCATGGAAAGAGAAGACATCCTGCAGTACTGAATGGTTCATATTATCGTCTGAGGCCCTGGATGAAGTAGATCACTGAGAGTAATTAATAACAAAGGCACTGGCAGCTGCTTCTTGTTGTGGAAGTAAATGAGTGCAGTCCTCCCATCAGTTCTCAGCACTGCTTAGCACCTGAGGTACATGCTAGTAGCTGAAAAAGAATGTGCTAAATTCAAGGAGGTGATAATTAGGTGGTTTAGGCATTTATAGCAGTGAAAGGAGGAATTAATCTTTGAATATTAAAACAAAATAGATGTCTATTTAAAGCCTGCTCTCCTAGAAAAAGAGTAATGAGTTCTCCAGAAGGCTTTCTGTTCTCTTTTTTGGCAAGATCCACGTTGTACAAGTCAGTTGACTTAGATGATCTAATCAATCTGTGCAGTAAAATGCACTGAGATCCTGAGAACTGAAGGTATTTTCTGGGTGATTCTGGTTTTATTTAGAAAAAAAAGTGATAACTTAATCAGAAAGCAAACGTTGTTGTTTAGCACTTTACACATAGTGGTAGATAAGCTGGTTTGGGGTGGGAGGTCCCTGATGTCCATAGGATCACTGTGAGATCTTTAGCAAGTTCATGGAGCATAGAACCAAACTCTACAAATGCACCATTAAAACATCACAGAGACATCCTTAGGGTTTTTCTAGGGTCTTGAGGAAGCCATGGTATTTATCTTTGGGGAACTGAGCCAGCAGTGTGCCCAGGTGGCCAAGAGAGCCAGTGGCATCCTGGCCTGCATCAGCAATGGTGTGGTCAGCAGGAGCAGGGAGGTCATTCTGCCCCTGTACTCTGCACTGGTTAGACCACACCTTGAGTGCTGTGTTCAGTTCTGGGCCCCCCAGTTTAGGAGGGACATTGAGATGCTTGAGCGTGTCCAGAGAAGGGCGACGAGGCTGGGGAGAGGCCTTGAGCACAGCCCTACGAGGAGAGGCTGAGGGAGCTGGGATTGGTTAGCCTGGAGAAGAGGAGGCTCAGGGCAGACCTTATTGCTGTCTACAACTACCTGAGGGGAGGTTGTGGCCAGGAGGAGGTTGCTCTCTTCTCTCAGGTGGCCAGCACCAGAACAAGAGGACACAGCCTCAAGCTACTCCAGGGGAAATTTAGGCTGGAGGCGAGGAGAAAGTTCTTCCCTGAGAGAGTCATTGGACACTGGAATGGGCTGCCCGGGGAGGTGGTGGAGTCGCCGTCCCTGGAGCTGTTCAAGGCAGGATTGGATGTGGCACTTGGTGCCATGGTCTAGCCTTGAGCTCTGTGGTAAAGGGTTGGACTTGATGATCTGTGAGGTCTCTTCCAACCTTGGTGATACTGTGATACTGTGATACTGTAACTATTAGTCAGTTTGCAGTGCAGTCTGATCTTTTTCCAGTGTTAGAAAGAAAAACAGTTTCTAGCTCCTTTAAAAAAAAAATAGAATCAAGTAATTGATGCCAAAAGTACAATTTCTGTAAGTCATAGAATGCCTCTGCTTTTGCAGAGAATAGAATTGAATTTTGCATAGAATGCCTCTGTAGCTTTTGCTGCAGTGCCCCCAGTTTAACAGGCTGGCTGAAATAAATTCACTTTCCCATTAGGAGGTGGAGAGTGCAGTAGTAATATAATAGTCACTATACTCAAAAGCCATTCCAGGGCCCTCTCCAAACTGATATCCTCCCCAGACTCAGCTGAGGGACAGATGTCAGCTTTCTGGGAAGGAAAACAGGAACATTACCATGGTAGTCTCTGGTGAGACAAAAGGGCATCACGGCATGGCCACTTCTTATTTTACTCTGTATTCACTTTGGTGGGTGCGTGGCTGGGAATGCACAGCTGTGGGATCTGGCCCCATGTCATCTTTGTGCTCAGACTTCCTAGACTTGGAGTTTCAAGGCCAGCAGAGGGAGACAGAGCCCGCCTGTGAGCGGCCAGCAGAGGGAGACAGAGCCCGCCTGTGAGCGGCCAGCAGAGGGAGACAGAGCCCGCCTGTGAGCGGCCAGCAGAGGGAGACAGAGCCCGCCTGTGAGCGGCCAGCAGAGGGAGACAGAGCCCGCCTGTGAGCGGCCAGCAGAGGGAGACAGAGAGCCCGCCTGTGAGCGGCCAGCAGAGGGAGACAGAGCCCGCCTGTGAGCGGCCGGCAGAGGGAGACAGAGAGCCCGCCTGTGAGCGGCCAGCAGAGGGAGACAGAGCCCGCCTGTGAGCGGCCGGCAGAGGGAGACAGAGCCCGCCTGTGAGCGGCCGGCAGAGGGAGACAGAGCCCGCCTGTGAGCGGCCGGCAGAGGGAGACAGAGCCCGCCTGTGAGCGGCCAGCAGCGTGAGGCCCCTGTTCTTAATCCATGTCAAGTTTTAGTCCTTAGGTTTCACTTCATAGTCTTCAGTCTTCACTTCAGTCTTCTTGACTAGCCTGTGCGTGGTTGAGTTGATCTCTGTGGAAATGCCCAGCTGTGTGGGCTTTGGCCTGGGTTTCACAGCTGAAACTGAAGAGTGAGAAGTCTCTGGTTGTATAGGAACTGGGGAACAGCAGGACTGCTGGGTCCTTGCAGTGCAGAGGCTGATGAACTGGGCTGAGCACACTCTCCACAGTGTTGCACCAGGATGGCCAAGCTCATTTCTGGCAGACCTAGCCTTAGTCCAACATGGTTTGTCAGCTCAGCTTTACACTAAAGCAGCTGTGTATCTTCCACTTCCAAGAAGAGCTACATCTGCAAGTGCTGTTGTGCATCTGAACCAGTAAAACTGACTGTACCTGAGCTGTCAATGCAGTCAAGTGCATTTAATCCTTGAACCAGATAAATCACTCAGGGCTGCACAACAGGTGAGGACTTGTAGTGTTAAGACTAGCAGCTAAGGGTGCACTTACTTCGTTCAAGCTTGCTTTCATAGGCAAGCATTCATCTCCAGCAATGCCTTCTGCAGCACACACTGTTTATCCAATGCGTTCAGTGGGTCCTTGACCATTTCCTTCCAGTTGTGACCTGAGTGATCTGTTTTATTCTTCCAGTAGTCAAGCAGGTCCTGCCTCTCCCTGCTCTTCCTGTCTGTGTCCCAAACATCGGACATCAGTCTTGTTTCAGTACTTGCACAGGGGAGGTCTGGCTGAGAGCTCACTCTCCCTCTCCCACTGCAGAGTGTGGGAATGGAGAAAGGAGCAACTTTTTCAACCAGTCTCCCACTTGGTAAAAAACACTTTCCAGGCCAAGGCACTCCAGTTCTAAGGGATTGGTTGCCTGCTTTGTACTGACACCTTTAAACTCTCCCTCCACAATCTTGTTGTGAATTTTAGGAGACTTGCTGAATGGTGAAGAGCCACCAGAAGAAGCTATTGTTTTCCTTTCTGGAATATTTTGAAGGGGGATGGGCAGCAGAGAGAAGTGACTTGAGCCACTGCATTCCTGTTATTCTCAGCTGTCACAGTGCCCCTGGCCTGCAGGGAAATGGGCATGTATGGGCTCCCTGCAGCTGAACAGGAGCTGTTGGAGAGGTGTTATTGCAGCTTGTGTGCTAATGACACTGTGAAGTCCTGGCTGTTCCTTGCCTCTGTTCCATGCTTGACACAGTTTGGTTTAAAAAAGCAGATAGGCCTAGGAAGCTTTGTGTTCACATTCCTTCACTTAAGGAAGAGCAGCTCTGCTGTAGTTGCACCACGTGTTATTCCCCAGCCTGGCCTTTTTGGAGCACAACAAGATGCTCTTACAGCATAGATGGGAAATGACTGAACAGGGAGTTACAAGTAAAGAGAGGACTGAGCCATGTGCCATAAACCCTGAATGCTGACACTAATCACATTTTTCCTTAAATGGAGCTCATCTGACTTTGCTGCCTGCAGACACAGCTCTGAGGGTGAAATTAAGATATTAGACAAAGTCTAGGATGCAGCAATAACTTCTCATTTATGTTAGTGAGAGTCATGTGGTTAAACCACTCTTCAAAGTCACCCTCAGTAATTAAGAAACATACTTAGCCCATAATGGAGAGTTAA
This sequence comes from Pogoniulus pusillus, assembly GCF_015220805.1. Taxonomy (NCBI): domain Eukaryota; kingdom Metazoa; phylum Chordata; class Aves; order Piciformes; family Lybiidae; genus Pogoniulus; species Pogoniulus pusillus. Next base: position 48,261,885 of record NC_087266.1, read on the forward strand.
TGGATTAAAGTGATGCCTTATTGCACAGTAGTTTGACTGTGCATGGTAGCTTTCATCCTAAAACACTTCCAAATCCCCAGAGTCAGCTTTGTTGCTGTTGTAAACAGTGCTGAGATTATGAGTGACTGTCTATCAGCCTTGCAGAGAGTCCTCATGCTGCCCAGCAGCACCAAAGGGACCTTCTTTCAGGAATCTTCACTCCCTGAGCCCCATCAGAGCTCATGTCTCAATGAAGAGTGGTACTTTAATGTCAGTCTTTTTTTCCACAGGCAGCTGACCTGCTTTGCATTCATTTGCATAAACAGTTTTTGAAGTAGGGATTAAACCAGCTTTCTTTCCTTCTAGGTGTCTTCCTTGATCCTTGTACTACAGCTATGATGGTTCTTCTGTGTCCTCTGTTGCTGTCCCCTTCAAGCTTTAGTCTTTGTTGCAAAGTAGGACAGCTTCACAGGGCAAAGCAAGGTCTTCCTAGTAGGTGTGTGGGGAGATGTGAGTCTGAACCCTCTGGCTCTGCTCTTGTTGGAAAGAAACTGGACTCTAGGTTCAGATCTTTTCTTTCTTCTCCAGGGCTAAGTTTCCTGTACACAAGGAATTCAAGCACTGAAGACCAGGCTACCTGAGGGCAGTTGTGGTTCTTTCTCCAGGTTAGTAGAGATTTTGGCATCCTTATCTTCTGTCTTCTCTGAATTAATCCCCAAAACATACAGTTGTGCAGAAGTGGTGCTGATGAAGAACCCAGCTAATTTCTACTTGAAGTATGGTTCAAAAAGATCTGCACCCTAGTCAAGCCCTTTTACAAATTAATAAATTAAAGCCACAAAGCACAGAACCACTGGCAATATGGGAATTCCAACCTTATCTGCAGCTGAGCAGAGCTCAGGAAGGGTTAATGTGCTAGTGTCTTAAAACAGACCAGCACTCTTGTTCTATATTTACTATTCCATCTGTATTTAATATTAACTTAAAAATTGTTTTTATGAAGTACTGGCTTAATAAGAATTGTGGAATTCTGCCACAGAAACCCTCAACCCATTCTGGAAATGAAAGTGGATCATTTATTCTCAGTATTAATCTACCCATTTCACAGAGGCACAGAACAGTTTGGGTTGGAAGGGACCTTTAAACATTTCAAATGAGACAATGAAATTATGCACAAAGTGATTGCAAAGGATGTTACTTGGTTTTTCTTTCATTTTGCAAGTTAGATCCCAGGCCCATGTGCCTCCATATACATTTCTAAAGGAGGTAAGAAGTTCTTGGAAGGCCTAGCCTAGGACCACTGACCTTGCAAGGGCTTGCCCTGCTAAGGAAGATGTCTCACTGATGAGGAAAAAAGCCATAATTTATTCATGTCCAAGCACAGGCTATAGTTTCAAATGGAATTTACTACCTAATCTGAAAGATTTGCATGCAGAAATTTATTGTCATTATTTAAACTCTAGAGGCTTTGATAGATTACCACAGTGTTACTACAGCAGAAGTAGCCAGAACTTACTAAGAGTGGAGTTTGGTAAAGCTGAACTGGACTAACGACATCCCATTCTGATTTGTTAGCCTTCCAGTAAAGTTTTTAATCAGTTAATTTATGCATTATCAATTGAATCCTTTGAAGTCTCACTAGACACAAGTGCATGTGGGTGCACAATGTGCCCTTGTGTACCAGTTTAATGAGTAGGCATTCCAAAATTCTAGTTCTGAAATGGTTCTTACTTCCTTCACTGAAGAAACAGGATGTTTGAGACGCTCCAACAGGTTTTTGTGTTACCTCTCTTTCACCTTTTCTTTCACAATTAATCCAAGAAATATCACACATACAGGAAATAGAGTTATTCTAAATGCAACCAGATTGCTTTGGCTATTTGCTGCTGCTTTCATGCATGCAAACTAGTACTTGGTGCTAGTGGTGCCACTGTGTTTAAGGGAGATAATGAGTTTGAGCAACATGATACTCCATGGGAGTGCGGCAGACTTTACTCAGGGATAGCCTCCTCTTCAGGCCAGTGACTATCTAGACAGCCCATACAGCCCCCAGCTCAGTGGACAGCCCTAGGCACTGCTGTAATACATATTAATAACTATTTTGTTGAAAGGTCTTATTGTGATATTTGATTTGCTTTGGCCCAGCCACATGAAAGGACATCCAAGCAAGAACAAAGAGTATAAACTATGGCCAGGGAGAGTTAGCTAGTTAGGAGCATCTGGGGTCAAGAGCTGAGGGCTCCTGTAAACCAGTTTGGTATCAGATTTGCATGGGTCTTTTAAAAAGAATTGTTTAAAACTCCAAAGAGAAGAGATGGGAAACCTTTGAAGAATTGGAGAAAGAAATATCTATGAAGGAAGGCAAGCAGAAGACTTTATTTTAGTGTCTCAAAAATAAGAGGCGAAAGCATTTTGCACTGCACAAGTGTCTTGACTGAGAGAAAAAGCAGGACTCTTTCAGAGGGCAAGGCTTAATAGAAACAAATGGATGTAAATCAATTGATTTAAACCAATAAGTAAACTTCAAAAGTGTGGCAACATTTTTTACATTTACATGAAGGAAAGAGATGAATGCCTCTTTGCTGGGCTCTTGAGGAGAAGTCTAAATTATGTATTGGTTTTGGTTTATGTTCTTAAAATGGATTTTGTGGTTTGTGGGTTTGTGTGTTAGTGTGCACTAAAACATGGATCATAGAGTCATTGAATCAAGCAGGTTGGAAGAGACCTCCAAGATCATCACCTAGCACCCAGCTCTATCCAGTCAACCAGACCATGGCACTAAGTGCCTCAGCCAGGCTTTTCTTGAACACCTCCAGGGATGGTGACTCCACCACCTCCCTGGGCAGCTCATTTCAATGCCAATCACTCTCTCTGTGAAGAACTTCCTCCTCACATCCAGCTTATACTTTCCCTGGCACAACTTGAGACTGTGTCCCCTTGTTCTATTGCTGGTTGCCTGGCAGAAGAGACCAACCCCCACCTGGCTACAACCTCCCTTCAGGTAGTTGTAGACAGCAATGAGGTCCCCCCTGAGCCTCCTCTTCTCTAGGCTAAACACCCCCAGCTCCCTCAGTCTCTCTTCATGGGGTTGTGTTCCAGGCCCCTCACCAGCCTTGCTGCCCTTCTCTGAGTTATTTTATAGTGGAAGCTCTTTTTTGCTTGTTTGTTTATTTCTTTGGCCCACAAATAGCCTTCCAGAAACAAGTGTCTTCTTGGCTGAAATTTCACAGAAACATAACATTTCCATGAAAATGTTAGACATGGTTTTATTTATAAACACAACCTTAGCTGAAATATTCCCAGTCAGCTTTACTGAAAAAAAAATCAACATTTCAGATTTTCAGGCAAGAATCAGAGTGAAGTGCATTTTATCATAGTTTATGCTCTCTGTGGGCATAAGCACTTACTTGTTTACTGAAGGACATTGCTGTGTCACATTGGCTTATATTCAACAGCCTGGATTTTGTAACTTGTTCTTTTTGAGTCTGAAGTCCCTGATGATCTCCAGAGCACAGGTGTGGAATGTCAGCTGAAGTTCTCTGCTTTCCTTCATGCAGAATTTGAATCAGGAAGAACAAGCAGTATTTTTACTACCTTTCGGAGGCTAAAAAAAAAAACAAATCCCCTCAAAAAAAAACCAAGTTCTGCTTTTCAGAAAAAGAGTATGGAAGTGTGATGATTTGGGTGTTCCCCACCCCCCCACACTTTGGAAATCACTCAGACTAGACTCAGCTGGCTCTGGAAATATGAGTGAAGCTTATTAGTTACAGTTAGCACAAGATACAAGCAGATATTTACAGTAGATACAGTTATAGACAGAAATAGACAAGGGAAAAGGTAACACAGAAACACAACTCCCCTCCCAGAAACCTGAGTCCTCAGGAGGGGCTCCCAACTGCCCTTTCACCTTCTCCCACCCTCCTCTCAACCTTACCCCAGTCCCAAGGAAGAATGGAGGTTTGGTCAGGAGGTTAGGAAGCAAAGTGGATTAATCAGAGGAACGACAGAGAGGCTAGAGAGAGGAATGCAGCTTGGAGCTGCATAGATAGTTCCCTATCTATGTTTGGATTGTTCTTCTTGTGTCTCTCAGCAAGCCTATGAATGAAGTAGACATAATTCTGTTTTCCCAGCCTGTAATCTAGTTCTTCTCACCAAAATATTCTATCTAGCTCCAAACTAGCACAGGAAGGAGGAAGTTAAAGGGCAGAAAGGTGATACATTTTGTTGGAAGAGGTTTTGAGCAATGCCTACTAGGGAAACATTGCTTTTCAGCTGCTGCAGTGACCAGGCTGCACGAACTGTACAGCTGGGAAGCAACTCAAATTTCAGTCATCCATCAACTTGTAGTTTCACAAACAGGTCATTTCCCACAGGAGCAAACAGATCAGCTCTGCTCCATAGCTTTTCTGTAGACATAGAAAAGGATTCCCACCAGCCCCTGACCTTTGTAGTCACACAGGGGCCAAGGTCCAGCAAGCAAAGAGCAAAGAGTCCATAGGAAAATGTCAGACTAAAAATACACTAAGAACCACAGGGAATAAGCAGCTGAACTGAAGTGTGGTGTTGTGAATAAAAAAACAAACAAACAAACCAAGAAAACCAGAAGACATATGTACATGGTACATGCACTTAGGGCAACGTTATGTAGCACCAGGGAGGTTGTTTACCCTTGAACTTACCCTAGAGCTGCTGAGTCTAGTCTGGGTGATTTCCAAAGCGTGGAGGGGTGGGTAACACCCAAACCATCACATATGGTCATCCTGGTTTGTATTTAAAATGCTGTGTCCAGAGGAGTAGGGAGGTGATTGTCCTCTTGGACTCAGCTTTGGTGAGGCCACACCTCAAGTATCGTGTTCAGTTTTGGGCACCGCAATACAAAAGAGATGTGGAGGCGCTGGAGCAGGTCCAGAGGAGGGCAAGGAAGCTGGTGAAGGGCCTAGAGAATAAATCTTATAAGGAGCGACTGAGGGAGCTGGAGCTGTTTGGTTTGAAAAAGAGGAGGCTGAGGGGAGACCTCATCACTGTCTACAGCTACCTGAAGGGACATTGTGGAGAGGCTGCTGGTGTCTTCTCACAAGTAACTGGAGACCAAACAAGGGGGAATGGCCTCAAGCTGAGACTGGGGAGGTTTAGATTGCACATTAGGAAAAAGTTTTTCACAGAGAGAGTGGTCAGGCACTGGAGTGAGCTGCCCAGGGAGGTGGTTGAGTCACAGCCCCTGGATGCATTTAAGGGTCATTGGGCTGTGGTGCTCAGGCATATGGTTTAAGGTGAATCTCATAGAGTAGGGTTATAGGTTGGACTCGGTGATCCTGAGGGGCTTTCTGAACCTGGGTGTTTCTGTGGTTCTCTGATTACCATGCTTGGTTTGGCCTAGCAGGTAGAAGGTGAGTTGGCACTAAAATGTGAAGAAGGTTCCTCTTTTGAGAAGCAATAAGTCTCTATCTGATTTGAATAGGTAGTAAATGTCACTTTAACTGAAGGCAGCTTTTGGGCTGTCCTGGTTTACTGTAGTGACAAGGAGGGTTTATGTTTGACGTACTTGTATGGTGCATTTTGATCCAAGAGTGTTTGAAGCAGGGCAGCTCTAGATACACAGTCTTAGGTCTGAAGATGTGGAACAAGACCCAGTGCAGGGACCACCACGTTGTTCAGAAGAAATGGTCACAAGTGTCTTACATGTCGTTGCAGCTAGATTCTGATAACTTGTGTTTTCTGTGGGCATCACTACAGTGCCTTTTCCTTAACATCAAGAAAAGTGTGTCACACAGGTCTAGGGACGTTCTTTTCCCCTCTACTCTGCCCTAGTGAGACCACATCTGGAATACTGTGACCAATTTTCAGCTCCCCAGTTCAAGAGAGACAGGGATCTGCTGGAGATAGTCCATCAGAGAGCTACAAGGATGACTGGGGGACTTTAGTGTTTCCCTTACAAAGAGAGACTGAGAGATCTGGAGCAGTTTAGTCTGGAAGACTGAGAGATCTGATCAATGCCTATAAATATCTGAGGAGTGGGTGTCAAGTGGATGGGGCCAATCTCTTTTCACTGAGCCACAGCAATAAGACAAGGAGCAACAGCTACAAACTGGAACATAGAAGGTTTCACCTCAACATGAGGAGAAACTTCTTTACAGTGGGGGTGACAGAGCACTAGAACAGGCTGCCCAGAGAGGTTGTGTAGTCTCCTTCTCTGGAGACTTTCAAAACCTGCCTAGATGCATTCTAATCTGTAGTCAGGAAGATCTCCCCAGGCAACCCCTCCAGAGATTTCTCTTCCAAAAACAATTAAAAGAAAACAATCCTCTCACTTGAAGCAACTAGCAACTAAGCAAGGACACCTCATAAGTGCTCTGCACATTTTCCTACAATGGGAGCAGCTGCTGGAGCTCCAACTGCCATGCACAAAACCTAATATCTCTGTATTAATAGTAGTATCATCACTCTCTATACAGGTGACTTTCATTGAAGTGTCTCTAGCCCTGTTACCTGACTGAAATACAAAACTAAATAACATGGCCAGCTGTAAAAACAGTTTAGCTGTGGATGTTTATAGTTCAGAAGAGATGCATATCTTTCAACTTGGGCATGTTTTGTGCCAGGGCTATGCATATCACTCATTTTACCAGCATTAATGCACAGTAATTAAGGCAAGTAAGATGGTGCATGGTTTAGGTCCACATCAACAATCACAGGCTGTACAAAAGGCTGTGGGAGGTGTCAGCAGTATCCTGACTGACTTGTGACTATCACAGGAACTTAATTTCCTGTATACTTTAATTGTCATTGTCTCTCAGGTGTTTTAGTGCTAGCTTGTGATACTAAAGCAGGCATGCCAGCCTTAGAATGAGTCACACCTCTGATTTTCATAGCACCCTGATTATGCACAGATCGTGGCATATAAGCAAAACCCAGGAAAGCCATGAGGAAGACTTGGCATGTAAGCAAAACCCAGGAAAGCCATAAGGAAGACTTGGCATATAAGCAAAACCCGGGAAAACCATGAGGAAGACTTGGCATATAAGCAAAACTCAGGAAAGCCATGAGGAAGACTTGGCATATAAGCAAAACCCAGGAAAGCCATAAGGAAGACTTGGCATATAAGCAAAACCCGGGAAAACCATGAGGAAGACTTGGCATATAAGCAAAACCCAGGAAAGCCATGAGGAAGACTTGGCATATAAGCAAAACTCAGGAAAACCATGGGGAAGACTTGGCATATAAGCAAAACCCGGGAAAACCATGAGGAAGACTTGGCATATAAGCAAAACTCAGGAAAACCATGGGGAAGACTTGGCATATAAGCAAAACCCGGGAAAACCATGAGGAAGACTTGGCATATAAGCAAAACTCAGGAAAACCATGGGGAAGACTTGGCATATAAGCAAAACCCGGGAAAACCATGAGGAAGACTTGGCATATAAGCAAAACTCAGGAAAACCATGGGGAAGACTTGGCATATAAGCAAAACCCGGGAAAACCATGAGGAAGACTTGGCATATAAGCAAAACTCAGGAAAACCATGAGGAAGACTTGGCATATAAGCAAAACCCAGGAAAATCAAGAGGAAGACTGCATCCTGATGTAACAGAGTTATAGCAAGAAATAGCATGATTATGACTTGAATAAGATGTAAACGTTTTTTAATTGTGTCAGGGAGGTGCAGGGTTTTGTTAGGTTTGGACTTTGAGCATTTAAACTGCCCAAGCCAAAAGGCATTTATAAAGATGTAGGCAGGCAGCAGCCAAGCAGTGGAAGAATACTTCTCTTGCACAACACCAGCATAAACATCAAGATGATCTATGTAATACCATGCCCAAAGCTAGAACTAGTTTCTTCTGCTTTGACTCACTTCAGATGGGCTGATTTTAGCCCTCAATTTGTATAGTCTCTGATGAAGGAAACATGAATACATAAATGTACCTTGAGGACAGACCACAGATCATCATCTTGTCATAAGAATGACCTGGTGAGATGATCTGGTCTGCAAAGCCATCCAGGGCAGCTGAAAGCAGGCACGGATTCCTCTATCTCATAGCCTTTTGCTACCTTTGGACATGTGGAACTATCAAGGTGTATTATCCCCAGATGAAGGTTATCTCCATACAGTTGAATTAAAAGGATTTAAAACCTATTTTTACAGCTCTTTAAGCAAATAAATAAACTCTTTGTTTCTTGGAATGTTAGATAAATGTTTCCCAGCTGCATTTTCAAATTCTTAAAGGATCACTTTAAAGGCAGCTGATGAAGTGGTATTATCACAAGTTTAACCTTTCTTCTTCAGTGTACCACATTTTTTTATGATAACCTTAAGATTATAAGACATGTGCTGAAGTTAATTATATCATGCATTCATGGAGAGATAAGTCACAAGACAGAATTGGTAGTTCTTCTGTAGTTCTTCTGTGCTAAGTATAGCTTTTAGCCAAACCTCTTTTTAGCAAAGAAAAGCACCACAGTATTTTGTCACATATACGCAAATTTTCAACTTCAGGTTTTAATTTCATTCTTCAGCTTGTCTTAAATCCTGTCTCTAAAAACACATCACTGACTTTCAGGACACTAAGTTCTCCTGAGTGACTTCAGTCTGATGGAAAGTTGGACGTGGCATATTCAAATATGATTCAAGAGTCTTGTGGTAGGAAACAGTATAAATCCTGCTCCTTTCATGATCTTAAGCCTCTCAGAACTCATGATGACATCCTAATTCAGACCCAGAGCTGTGCTGATTGTTTTTCACAAGTGAACCTGTTAAAAGCTGTATTAATGTAAGGCTTCAATCTAAAACAGTTTCTGGTTTTCTGCAAATAGTTGCATTGACTGATTTTAAGGCAGAGGGTAAGTGGAAATGTCTCAAAACAGTTTACTTGAGTAATGATGAAGCAAATTATGCTCTGAAGCTCATGATAATTTTGTTTCATGTTGACAAGTATTTGAAATGAATGCTGCTAGGGAAAATGTCATCTCTCTGCAGTGACTCATATCACAACATGTAACTCTCATTCTCACAAGAGGTGACCACCATGAAAGTGCTGCACATATGCACCCTTCTAGTGAGTACTGCCCCAAATAGTGTCCCAGATATCTTGCCCCACCATGGCCCTGTTCCCCCTGCCTGCCTCCTCCAAAGTCCTAATCCGTGATGTCTGCTCACTTTCACAACAATTTCCCATCAGAAGGGGTTAAAAGAGGGAAAGGTTGCAGCAAGAATTGGGTGAACCTCTCTGACAGGATGTGTGTGGCCCAAAGCCACCAGATGTTGATGTGGGACCTCAAAGTGACTGCCAGGATCATGGCCTCTCTTCCCATGTTGTGCTGTGCGCTGAGCTGCAGCAATTCAGCTGCTTGCCACTTCCAGACCAGATCCTAAAACAAAAAGAGAAGTGAGGCTTTTGCAGTGCAGGGTGGCACTTGGTATGCAGATAGGTTCTCCTCTGCATGCAGCCAGCTTATGCCTTGTGTGAGCAATGTCTCTAATACGGGGAGGGTGAGGGGGGGAAGTATCAGTAAAATGCTGTTTCTAAACAAAGCTTGGCAGAGGATCCAGGATAAGGTAGAGTGCCTCACTTAATCTATTTTCCACAAGAATGGATTTGAAGCTGATGACCCTTGAATCGTGCTCATTGGCTCTGTAAGAACAGCCAAAACATCCTCTTTTCTTTGAGTTTGTTTGGTTTGGGTTTGATTTTTGGTTTTGCTTTTTGGTTGCTTTGGTTTTTTTGTTGGGTTGGGTTTTTTTACCAGTAGAAAGACTGTGGTTCACAGAAGAGTTTTCAGATGATTTCCTGGCCTAGGAAATAGGCTTTGCTTTGCAGTGGCAGGAAACAACTACTGCAAGTATTTCAGCAGAGGCTGTGGGTTGTTGGCATGGTCACAAGTACAGGTCCTTCTGCGGGCAAGGGCTGTGCTGCTGTTTTCAGAGTGACTTTGTCTTGATGTTGACATGTGACCTGTCCAACCAAGCCAAAGTGTGATAAGACTCACAACATGATTGAGCAGTGCAGGAAGAGGGAAAACAATGATGAGAGTGTCAGGAAAAGAAATTCCACTCCACACAACCTTTTTTTTTTCTAATTGTTTTCCAGAGTAACTCAAGCTTAAAAAAAGGAAGAAGGAGGGGGGTGGGGAACTTGTTCTAAGTGTGAATTTTTCCTGTGGGTGATTATCTGGACATACATAAAACTAGGTCAGTGGTTCCCACCCTTTGCAAACCATATTTACAGTTCCTGGAAATCTGCCAAACTTTTCAACAGTCCTCATTGCCTTCAAGTGAAAGAACTGTGGCAAATCAGACCTGCGCAGCCCTGCCACTTTCAGCAGCAGTCACACTGCAAACACAACTGTCTTGGTGACTAGTGTCAGTTTCTACTGATCTGCAGTTGCTGAGACATGGCTGAAGGCTTGGTCCCTGGTCTTTGCATTTGTCAGGGTGGTTTAAAGCTGCATGAAGTTAAAGATATGAATGCTGAATGATGGGTACTTGCAAACTCTGAAAACAGCCAGAACAAAATGTTGATGTCTCTATGCTGACAGATCTTGTCACTCAATGACCTTGGAGTGCACCGATGAAATGTTTTGAGGCTTCTACAGTAATAGACTCCACTGTGGTTCAGGGACATTTTGCTAATGGTTTTCTAAACACAAAGAACAGTTTTGCTACTCTGTATTGGTCGTACTTGTTGCAAACTGAGGCTGTGATCATCCCTGTTAAAACTTTTGGGGCTCATTACACCCAAGGACAGATGAGTAACATTCACATATCCATATGTATGTATATATCTGTCTAATGAAGAGATATCTCTAACTCCTTGTGGGATTGGAGGATGACAGTAGATATATCACAGCCTGTATATCTGAACTCTATAAGCACTTCCCCTGACAAAACCAGTATCATTTTAGGGCAGAAGGAAAGCAGTTTGGGAAAATGTAGGTTCCACATCAGCACTTTGACCATGTCTTCCATCATCAGTCCCCTATGCCTTCTGTTCTGGGTCGTTCAACAAGGTCACCCAACTAAGATGGTAGACCCACATTATATATTCTCTAAGAGGAAACAGCCTTGGAAAGACAAAGAAAGTTTGCTTTTTTTACAACCTCCCCCATGGCCTTTTCTCAGCTTGCAGCCCACAGAATCACCTGCAGAGGACCAGGCTCATGTTTTGTCTGCTGCTGGCCTCCTACACAGGCTTAAACCGTATTTCTACCCAACACATGTCACTTTTGTGCCAGTATTGGGTTCAGAGCTCTTCAGACAGACACAGAGCTTCCTATAAGCCTTCAAAGTAGTCATCTGAAACAATGCTGACAGCAAAAGCCAGGATGTGGGAAGCAGGTCCATGGAACACAGGCACCCTGCTCTTCTGTTTAACCAGTAGGTCACTTCCTATTGACTGCATGGTTACCCTCTAAGTCATACTGTGTGGCAGCCACCAAGCCAAGAAATCCATCTCTGAATTTAGAAGCTGAGTCTCTAGCTATGTCACCTATTGCCCCATGTCCTATTCATTATGCTTGCATCTGTGGAATTCATGGGTTTTTTTTTTAGCCTAGCTCATAAAAATAATGTCCTGACTGATCAAAGCTTTACTTTGATCTGCAAACTCTTTTCTTTGTCTTAAGGCACCAGCCTCAAATACCTCAGGGACATCTGCTAATGAGCCTGAAATGATTCTGCCCTGGGCTGTACTGAACAGAGCTAAATGGATGAGAACAAGCAACTCTCACACCAGTTTGTGCAATAGCATACTGGAGAGTTTCATTTGCCTTAACCACAGGAAGAACTCTCAGGTGTTGCAAGTCTTATTGTCTCCAACTTGGCCTATCCAAAAGAGAACCATTTGTCTCAGGATTTCAGCAGCTGTCTTCATTTCAGTCCTGTGTGAAAAAATCAAATTCCTGTGACAGATAACATCTCTGCCTGGCAAATTTTGGACAGTCATCTTCATTAGGGATAGACTCACCACAGACTATTCTTTTTCCCTAGAGTGACCTTGGGTAGTACTCACACAGATTTCTGCTAATAGTCTGATGGAGAAAGCTTAGGCTCTGTCAAACCTTTAGTATGGACCATGTATGGATGCTCTGGGAATACTCTGTCTTAGTTGTTCCTGTTGCTCTCCTGGTAGCCTGTCACATGATGATGGGAAAAAGTCTTTCTAGGAAGCATCCTGACATTGTGTGCCAAGCATAACTAGGATGTGTTGATACCTAAACCTGAGCTGCCTTTGCATGTGGGTCCTTGCTGCTAAGCCTGATGCACATCATGAGTGTGCATGAGCTAGGTGTGAGGAAGTGTAACAGGTTTTTCTGGTTTGTCCGGCTTTACTCGGGTTTAGGTTTGCCAAAAACTCCTGGGCTTCCCTGCCATCTGTCCCTGTGATGACCTAAAGTGAGTGCATGGCTCTCAGGAAGAAGTCTTGTCTTGGAGACAAGGGTTGGTCTGTAGAAATTATTAAGGGAAAGAACCTAAACTACATGAAATTCTAATGCTATTTCCTGCTGTAAGTAACAAGCAGACTTCTGGTGTAGCTGTGTAGGAGAAGAGTTGAGGGGTGGAGAGTTACATGATTGGTAGGGTTCCAAACTTACAGCATTGATGAGTTTGAGAACCTGAATTAGGAAATATCACTGAGGCTCAGAAGAAAACAAGAAGTAGAATTCTGTACCTATAACTTGGGTGGTTCTGGTATCATCTGGGATCTTAGAGAGTGAAATCATTCTCTGATTCTATGATTTCACTCTCTAATATCCCAGATGACACCTGTTTGTTTGCTTTTTTTGGTTTGGTTTGGTTTTTATCCTGCAGACTCTGAATATTCACAGGGAACAAACCTATGGTCTTACAGAAGACTGCCCATGCACAGGCATGTGGCTGTCAGGGTAGCAGTGAGCCACTGGGGCACATATATCACCTAAAAAGGTAAAAAGCAGGCAGATTTCAAGATTCCTAAAGTTCCCAGACACATCATGGTCAAGACAGGAAACAGAAAAGGAAAGATTGGAATCAAAGTCTAGGTCAAAAGCCAAAGTCAAAGGCAAAATCTAACAGTGCATCACTTGTATACAGAGGTGATGGTGCAGCACACAGCAGAGAAACAACTGGAGATCCAGTTAGTACACTGTCTCCAAATCTTATGGGTTTCCAGCTATTTGCTCCCTGTATCCAACATCTGCTCAGTCCCAGTGAGTGGTGGTTTAGACACAAGGATGTGCATGTAACATTTAGACATGAGTACCTGAAGCATATTATCAAGCCTCTGTCACTGAGGTTTGCGTCACTTTTTAACTTTACCCCTAAATGTTATGGATGCCACAGAGGGGAGAGTTTTGCTGAGAAGAAAAGCTTGGAGTATAGCCCAGGATAAACACTTTACTTGGATATGCAGAGTACTCATGCTAGTTTTACTAGACATTTACTTGATTCTTTCGTGGATCAGACTTGATGACTTTGGCCAATCTGTGTGGCAATCCATTGATTTAATGATACTCATTTTGATATGAACATCTCTCTGTCCATTTACACTCCACTGAATAGCTGCTTCGACTACTGTTGGACCCTGGTTGCTTGAGTCACAAAAATCCATATACAGATGTCAAATTCAGGACTGGCTGCTGGAATCCAGCATTTTAGTGTTTGAGAAGTTAGGCACTGTTAGGAAACAGGTAAGAGGCCCAATGGATGCAGGCAGGTCTCCTCAATGGCATTTAATGCTTAGAGGGCAAATGACTATAAGATTGGAGATACTTGAATCTGCTGAGTAAAGAAGTACAGGACCAGTTTATACACATACTTGGATGTTTATGTATACATGCATAGAGGTCCTGTATTGTTGGAGATTTACACACATGGGCACATGTCTATATGTGTGCACGTGTGTGTATGTATGTACAGGCTTGGAGGAGTGTCCATGTACTTATTCTGCTGATGTTATAGGTAAGGGCTGGTAAGCAAGTGCAGCTTCTGCAGCATCTCACCCTGTGGGACTAGGAGGGTGTAGCAAAGTGCTCTACTAAGGAAGCTGGACTGCTCTGGCGTGGCTCCAGTCTGCAGCTGGGCAGCTGCAAGCACAGGCTGGTCAAGGCCTGTCTGTTTGATTCAGCCTCTGAGGCATGCCCTGAGCTGCAGCATGTGAAGGACCTAGTGATCTCTGTTGCTAAAAGCCTCACTGAGCAAAACATAGATGTCTCCACTGGAGTCAGCCCCCCCACACCAGCATCCTTTCCAGCTGGTGGAGAGGAGAGCACTGGGCACTCCAACAGCACAGTTTCTGATGTATCTTAGGGTGATGTGACTCACTCTCTAAAAGCATGTGGGTCTCACCACTGAATAAATGGGAAGTAACAGTGACTATCTACTCTGGTTGACTTTGGATTTGTCTATGTTTAATCAGACAGAGAAGTCTGAGGGGTTCCCTAAACAGTCACTGCCTTTCTGCAGAGATGTATCTTGTGAGAACAGCTGGAGCGGATAATTATCTTTTGGAGGTGCACAACAGATAAAGCCAGTCTGGTTATTTCATCTCTGCATCTGCAGAGTTACATCATTTTAACCAAAAATCAAGCAGTTCATGTTTAATTTTATTCTTCAGTCATGTACATAATCCACTGGTAGGCAGACTCCTCTAATCCTCCTGCCAGTGAGGGCTTTTGTGGGGTTTATGTTCTCTAAGATGATATATCCTAGCAACACCAGAATTAAACTAACTGCAGTGAAACAGGGAAGCAGCAGGGGTGTCCAAGGTATTGGCCATTTGCCACCATCTGATTAATACAGCTGCTCTCAGGAAAGTTTCAGACAGATACTAGTCCAAAGATGCAGCCTAGCAGCAGCAGATCCTAGCAGATCAAAGTAGTTATAGACCATTTCTTAGTCATGTTTTCAGATCCCTAATATTCCCTTTGATGTTATGCTAACTGATAGAGACACTGCAACACAGGTAGAGCTCAAAAGTGGAGGGAGGGCATGGGAGTAGCTGACAGAAGGAGAGGGCATCTCTTTTGTTTCTCTGAAGGTAAAGTGGTGTTCCACTCTCCCATGCTGATTGCTGGGTGTCTCTTGGCATATGAGCTCACAGGGCAAGTATTAATTTTAGTAATGCACTTTTCACCAATTTTTAATGTTCCTGATCTGTGTTGGGTTTTTGTTGTTGTTAATTGTTTTTTGTTTGACTGTCTTTTAATTGAACCAGAACTAAAAAAAAGGGAAATAGAGTCCTGCTACAGAAGCCACAGGATCACAGCATCACAGAATGTTAGGGGTTGGAAGGGGCCTGAAGAGATCATCAAGTCCAACCTCCCTGCCAGAGCAGGACCATACAATCTAGCTCAGGTCACAGAGGAACACATCCAGATGGGTCTTGAAATTCTCCAGAGAAAGAGGCTCCACAACCTCTCTGGGGAGCCTGTTCCAGTGCTCTGTGAGCCTTACAGTACAGAAGTTTCCCCTTGTGTTGAGGTGGAGCCTCTTATGCTGCAGTTTACACCCATTACTCCTTGTCCTATCACAGAGAGCAAGAGAGAAGAGCCTGTCCCCCTCCTCCTGACACTCAGCCTTCAGATATTTATAAACATTTACTAAACTGCCTCTCAGTCTTCTCTTTCCCAGACTAAAAAGTCACAGGTTCTTCAGCCTCTCCTCATAAGGCAGTGCTCCAGTCCCCTAATCATCCTCCTAGCCTTCTGTTGGACTCTCTCCAGCAGATCCCTGTCCTTCTTAAACTAGGAAGCCCAAAACTGAATGCAGTACTCAAGATGAGGTCTGAGCAGGGCAGTGTAGAGGGGGAGGAGAACCTCCCTTGATCTGCTGGACACACTCTTCTTAATGCACCCCAGGATCCCATTTGCCTTCTTGGCCAGCAGGGCACATTGCTGTGCCATGGGTAACTTGTTAGCCACCAGCACTCCCAAGGCTGCTCTCCAGCAGATCACCTCCCAGTCTGTACACACAATATAGTGCAGTAACTGGGCAGCACTTTGATCCATGGTATCCCTGAATTGGATTCTGCATGTGTTCCTATGTGAATGTTCACTGCAAAATGTCAGTAAAGAATGAAGGCCACAAGAATTTCCCTAATTTAAAAACAAACAGAGAGCAACAACAAAATCAAGAAGAGAAAAGTTTTCCCACTGATGCTAGAGATGCCCTGTTGGGCTGCAGCTTGGGTGAGCATTGCCTTGGCCAGTGCCTGCTGGCACTGGGCTCTGTTTTACCTTTACATTGTGAAATTGTGTCAAGAAAAACTTTCATCCTACCACAAACTGTTTTTTCATAACTCAGCTAGCTCCTTCAATGCCAGCCTGCTTTTAAAGAAGGGCAGGCAGACTGTCACTCTTCTTGGTGCAACATTTGGTCCTGTTCACTCTTAACCCCCAGATATTCTTCTAAAGATATGCCACAGTCCCAGTCTCCTGGCATTTCCTTTCTTTTGTGTGTTACCAGCCCTCCCTCATCCTCAGGGCACTGTAGGAGGGTGCTTGCCTTCCCTTACTCAAAAGATTTTGGTATGCCCTGCCATCTTCCCACTGCTGACTTCACAAGCCTGTCCTCACTCTCTCTTTCCTGCTTCCTAGTATTTTTTTCAAATGTTTTGGGTTTTTTGTTTGTTTTGTGATTTTTTGTTGTTGTTTGTTTGTTCTGTTTGTTTGCAGTCTGTAAAAATTATGATGACATCATCTAAGGCTGAGTTAAGTCAAGAAGGCAATAACTCCATCACAGAGGAGCTGATCTAAAGCTGATAGGTTCAGTGAATATCAGGTTGTGCATTATTTGTTCTCTATTCCTTTCTGGCTCTCTGTAGCTCCTCACTGAATCAGTGGGCTGTGCCCATGGTTGCCTGCAAGTCATCATCTAATTCTGTCATTGATTGACTTCTTCAGCACCCTCAGATCCTGCACTGAGGCAGATTTATTCTGTACCTAAACAAAGGGGTTTGCTTTGCTTTGAGGGGAAAAAAAAGGGGGGGGGGAATGGGAAAAAAAGAGAATGTTTCATTGGAAAGATAAAAACCAACCAACCAAACAAGCAAACAGCAACAAAACCAAAAACCCACCCCAAACCATTCAAGAATGGTTACCTGCTTATTAGATAATACTTCCCAGAGGAATGTAAAACATGCAGGCAGAATTCATGCAACATTCCCTATATAAATGTTCCAGCCCCTGCCTGACACCCTCTGATGGAGAATCTCAAGCTGAAATAAATGAATTCTTAACATAGACTGGATGAGAAGTTCACCAGGTTAGTGTAACTGTTCTGCAGCATATCATTAACTCCCCAATTTTAGAATATTAGGTATTGATGCATATATTTTTCTTGATACTGTATTTCCATATGCACAGCTCTATCAGATCACACAGTCAGAGCACATAAACAGCACACACAGTGGATGCTGCTAACAGCATGTAAAAGTTGATATAAAGACTCTTTTAATTACTTGTTCTTGATCAGAAAAGTCTTCTTAAATTTAGATTGCTCTTTTATCACTAACATCACAATATTTGCCATTTTGCCACTCTTTGGAATGACATAGAATCATAGAATCAACCAGATTGGAAGAGACCTCCAAGATCATCCAGTCCAACCTAGCACCCAGCCCTAGCCAGTCAATCAGACCATGGCACTAAGTGCCTCATCCAGGCTTCTCTTGAACACCTCCAGGGATGGTGACTCCACCACCTCCCTGGGCAGCCCATTCCAATGCCAATCACTCTCTCTGCCAACAACTTCCTCCTCACATCCAGCCTAGACTTCCCCCAGCACAACTTGAGACTGTGTCCCCTTGTTCTGTTGCTGGTTGCCTGGGAGAAGAGGCCACCCCCCACCTGGCTACAGCCTCCCTTCAGGTAGTTGTAGGCAGCAATGAGGTCCCCCCTGAGCCTCCTCTTCTGCAGGCTGCACACCCCCAGCTCCCTCAGCCTCTCCTCATAGGGTTTGTGTTCCAGGCCTTTCATCAGCCTTGTTGTCCTTCTCTGGACACCTTCCAGCACCTCAGCAGCATGAGACACTGAACACTTGCAATGCTTCTAAGTTCTTTCTGTTTGCTTTGCACTTTCTTCTTTTCTTTCTACTCTTGTTTGCTTGGTCCCTTCCCTAGGATGTAGCTGGAAAGAAACAGCCAGTTGGGGAATTATGCTAAGGCAACTCAGAAGGAGGAGGGGATGCCACCAGCCCAGAGATCCCTGCGATCTTCTGTGGCATTTGGGGCTACAAAGATGATTAAGGGGCTGGAGCACTACCCTAGGAAGAGAGGCTGAGGGATCTGGGGCTTTTTGGCCCAGTGAAGAGAAGACTTAGAGAAGATCTAATAAATATTTATTAATATATTCGGGATCTAATAAAAGTTTATAAATACATGAGGGCTGAGTGTCAAGAAGGAGGGGACAAACTCTTCTCAGTTGCACCCTGTGATAGGACGAGAGGTAATAGGTATAAACTACAACAGAGGAAGTTCCACCTTAACATGAGGAAGAACTTACTGTATGGGTCATGGAACACTGGAACAGGCTCCCAGGAGAGGTTGTGGATTCTCCTTCTCTGGAGACTTTCAAGATCCATCTGGATATGTTCCTGTGCAACCTGAGCTAGATTGTATTGTCCTGTTCTGGCGGGGAGAGGCTGGACTTGATGATTGGCCCCTTCCAACCCCTAACATCCTGTGGTCCTGTGATTGTAGGCAATCTCCAGTGCCTTTACCAGCTTCTCCTTCCCTGCCACAGCAGCTGTTTCTTTCTCTTTTTCTTATCTTTGTATTGTTACCTGTCCCACTGGCTCTCAGGGACAACATAGGCAGCCCCAACATGGCTCAATCAGGCTGCTGCAGGGGTCAACATCTTGGAAAGAAGAGCTAGGACATGTAAGACCCCACTGAAAAGCAGCTCTGTGGAAGTTGTATTGTCATTTCTGAATGCAACACACCTGTAAATCATAGAATCATAGAATCAACCAGGTTGGAAGACACCTCCAAGATCATCCAGTCCAACCTAGCACCCAGCCCTAGACACTCAACCAGACCATGGCACTAAGTGCCTCAGCCAGGCTTTGCTTGAAGACCCCCAGGGACGGTGACTCCACCACCTCCCTGGGCAGCCCATTCCAATGCCAATCACTCTCTCTGGGAAGAACTTCCTCCTAACATCCAGCCTAGACTTTCCCCAGCACAACTTGTGACTGTGTCCCCTTGTTCTATTGCTGGTTACCTGGGAGAAGAGGCTACCCCCCCACCTGGCTACAATGCCCCTTCAGATAGTTGTAGACAGTAATAAGATCACCCCTGAGCCTCAGGGAGTGGTTTTGCCCTTATCAAGGTCCCTTTCTGTAACCAGTCAAATTGCACTGAAGAAAACAAATGTTCAGAGACATAGGAAGATATACTGGTCCTGTGTGACAAACTCTTTCACCCTCAGTGCTGCCAGGGTTGTACTTTGATTGCTGCTGTGAATCTAATTGCTGTGGCACTGCACTGGCTTCTTAAAGCCTTTGTTGCAAGTTTTACAGCAGCTCACCTGCCAGCATATGCTTATCACCAAAACACCACCTTCCTCTGGCTTTCAATAGAGGGCAAGAACATCCTGCCTGCTGTGAGTGGCAGCAGGCATAAAAAGCCCCAGATTACTTCTTGAAATGAGATTTGAAAGCAAAATCAGACCTAACTACTCATTACCGTGGAACTGGCTTCTTAGTACAAGATTTCAACAACTAAGCATCCAAAGTGAGCTCTGTGAGGCCAGGGTGAAGATAGTCTTAAGGTGATACTGCTTAAAAGCACTGCTCCAGACAGAGTCCAAACAAATTGCATTAACACAACAGCCAGCAGTAAAGGAGGTTGAAAATGCACGTTCATCTGCTATTTGGATGCAAGTCCACTGCAATTTCCATTTTGCTGCTTGATAAACATCTGGTTTGCTCCTGGGTGTGTTCAGCATGTGATGCTGGAGATCTGAAAAGAAGAGGGGGAAACAGACATTTGATAAATTCTTCCATGGTTATTGCAACAAACACTGGAGCATCTCTACAAACCTCTGCCTCAGATGAACTCTTGTACTCTGCTGCTGTGCCTCCCACTCTCCCTTTGCTCAGGTGTGCTGTCTCTGAGCAACCCTACCTCTTTCATCCAGACATGAAACATCCTGTCTATTTGGGTAAGACTCTAGGACATCTGTGTTGTGCTCATTTTTCTTTCCTCTGTCTTTCCCTGAAATGCAGATTGTTGTTTAGCTGATGATCTTCACACCAGAGTGAGCCTCACTTCAGTGGTGGAAAGTTTTCTGCCTGGGTATTGAGCTTTGAAATCTCTGGAAATTGAAGGCACCAACCAACCATAGTGTTATTTACTAACTAAAATGCATAAAAAGAACCAAAATATCCTCTCTCTCTGCACTGCAGATCTGTTTAATATTCCTCTCTTATCTGCAAGCAGAACTTCTGGCATTCATTTGAGCTTTATATGCAAAATCCAGTAAATAGCAGAGTCCTCAATTCAAGTAGAAGAGGAAAACAAAGCAATACCAAGCACAGGGGGAAAAAATCTTGCATGGTAGGTGCCCAAAGTCAGGATTCACTGCTGAAAACTCTGGATGCAACATTTCTATGCATTGTTTTCTTCCTGTGACTAAGGTTTGCAGTACCACATGGATAAATTCATTTGAACCAGTCTGGTTCACCCATGTGTGAAGAGTATCATGTAGTGGTATGTGAATACACACAGAAGTTTATCCTAAGAGAAGATTCCAATAGGTGAGAGTTTTAAATGCATGCCTGACACTCAAAGGAACATCCCATGTGATTTTTCTTGTGTTGGCTCATAGTGTGATGGGCTGGGTGTTACCCACCCCCCACCCCCCACTTTATAAATCACCCAGACTCATCTCAGCAGCTCTGGAAATTGAATGAAGCTTTGTATTTACAGCCTAGCACAATATGCAAGCAGATATTTACAATATATATACAGTTACATACAGAAATAGACAAACTGAAAGATAATACAGAAACACAACTCCCCTCCCAAAAACATGAGTCCCCAGGAGGGCTCTCAACCACCCTTCCACTTTCTCCCACCCCTCTCCCTTACCCCAGATCTTGCCTTATGCCCAAGGAAGATTGGAGAGACAGCCAGGGGGGGTAGGAAGCAGGTGGATTTAGTCACACAGACAGTGGGTTAGGTTAGAGAGAGATGCAGCCCAAAGCCCAGACAGAGAACAACTCCCTAATCTGTGTTTGTGTTCTTGTACATCTCAGCAAGCCTATGAGTGAAGTAGACATCACCATTGTTTCCCTTTCATAGCCTGTAATCTAATTCTTCTCACCAAAACACTCTAGCTAGCTTCAAACTAGCACACATAGTCCAGACAAGTAGGTACATATACGGGGGAAGATGTCAGGTCATGATAATGTGCATCACACAGCCCAGTGCACAACCAAGATGACTGTTGTGTGTAAAAATAGCAGGAAAAGATGAGTGCACTTGCAAGCAAGTGAATCAGGAGCTGCATGGAAGGGGAGCAGGGAAGTGGCCATGCCAGCATGCTGCATAGGGACTTCTCTGGGGACCCCTGAGCTGCACTGCAGGAGGAACTCTGAGGCATGAATGGGTTCCTGGAGGCAATGCTGCAATCTCTGGCACTCTAACACCTCTGACATGTTTAAGCAAAGTCCTCAGAAAGAAACACAGATGTGCTCTGTGTCATCTTAGCAAAAGATGATAAGAAATGTTCTGGTAATTGTACTAGTGGAAAGCACCAAATCCCCTCCCTTAAATGGCAATCCTGGACCCCTCTCTGGGTAGGGGGAGGAGGAATTGTGTTTATTCTTGTAGCAGATTGCTGCAGGGTTATTTTCTCTCCCTGTGCCTCACCAGCTCTCAAGGCATTGCCCTTGAAAGCCAGCAGCCTTTCCCGGTGAGCCCCTGCCAAATGCATGGTGACCAACAGTGAAAGTGGGTGTCTGCTGTCCCCATTACCCCATCTTTCCCATATGGTGTCTTCTGGCAGGCATGTGTGCAGGGGGAGAAAGGCTCCAGTTGGGCAAACAGGCTGGTCTATTGCAGGTCTGAAGGCTGTACCACCTCATGGTTCACAGGACCACAACATCACAGGATGCTAGGGGTTGGAAGGGACCAGTCATCAAGTCTAACCCCCCTGCCAGAGCAGGACCATAGAATCTAATCCAGGTTGCACAGAAACACATCCAGATGGATCTTGAAAGTCTCCAGAGAAGGAGACTCCACAACCTCTCTGGGGAGCCTGTTCCAGTGCTCCGTGACCCTTACAGTAAAGAAGTTCTTCCTCATGTTGATGCAGCTTAGGTGTACCAGACCTATTTTTCAGATGCCATGTCCTTCCCTGGCATGGAGGTGTCGTGATAATGCAGCTTCAGACATTTGCAATGCATGTTTTGCTCTTGCAAGTTGAAGTAGGCCATTTTGCCTTCATTCCTCTTGGTTGAGGGCTGCTGTAGGACGACACCTGCTGAGCTAAGCCTTTCTGACAAATGAGCAGTGCTGCAGTCACAGCAGCCTGTCTCCAAGAAAATCACCTGGAAGCTTTTCAGTATCTCCTAATCCCACCCTGCATCTCAGCAGCCAGCATGGGAGAGCAGGTTCTGCAACTATAGGGCAGTGAGGACATGCCTGAAGTGCTTGCATTCTTGTCCAGGAAACCTCATGATTGCAAATGAATCCATCCTTCTTTATCTGAGGCAAAAAAAACCCCAAAAACAGAAGAGAATGACAACTTTTTCTTTTTTTTCATCCTAATTTCCAAAGGTTGCTCCTGTGCCCCCAGGGGGGAAGAAAGCATCTTTTTTTTTCAGAGATAAGAAGGTAGGCAGAAGGGTTCTGCAGAGGGACACGCAGTCAGGATACTCCTAACCAGACCTGCTGCGATTATTGTGCTTCTGGTGAGAATGCAACAGAACTGGAAGAGCCAGATCAAAACCTGCCAGCAGCAGGGAGCTGGGAGCCTCTGGGAGCGTGTAGTACAGGGAGAAGTAGCTCAGGTGGGAGCTAGAGAAAGAGCAAAGGCAGGAGAAGGGGGGAAAGTGCCCTGATTTAAATGCCTCCTCTGAGGGCAAAGCTGGCTTCTGTGATGCATGCTGTAGTAGCTCCGAGCTGCAGAGGCTCAGGATGGCTGCAGAGAGGTGCCTGTTGTGGTGAAAGGCTGATGGGGCCCTCCAGCCTGTGGCTTACCTCACTGAATCAGTACCCTGCCGGTATGCGATGGGGCATGGCCACAGGGCTGGTCCTGGGAAGTTCCTGGGGAGGGCCACATCCCCCACTCCTTGCCATGGAATAGCTGTGGGATTCAAGTACACATGAGCTCCACACCATTGCCTCGGTGAAGACCACAGCTCTTGCCACAAATACACAGTCATTGCTGTAAAAGGCACTTCTTCTCCCTGATCCAAGATGACAAAGTACCCTTCTCAACACAAGGGAAAAGTCTCAATACTTCTGAGGATCAATTCCTGCTGTATAACATTTTGGGCCTGTTGAGGAAAGACCTTCTCACAGCTTTTCACCTCCCTGCTCTCCTCTTGGGCTGGCTGTGGTGGAGAGGGAGCACTGATCCCCAAGAACTGCCATGAGAAGGCTGAGCAGAGACCCACTGGAAGCCCAAAGCAGTCTTCATTCCTGTCCTTGCTAGTGTCCTTCCTCTTTATCACCTGGTTTGGGAAGGAGAAAAGACAAAAATGCTTCTTAGATGCTTGCTTCATCTTGGAAGAGGGAGCAGCTGGCTCTAACAATGTGGCTGCTGCCTTCTCTCTTTGCCAGCCTTGGGATGGAGGATGCAGAGCCCCAGAGGCCATGAGGTTAAGCTTGAATGATATGGGCTCAATGGAACGCGGATTTCATACCAGGGCAAAACCATTGCACAGTTGGTGGCTGTGTGGGAGCCACAGTTTGGACTGGGGTGGAAAAGGAAGTGGGAGAGCAGACTGGGGAAAGTTCAGAGAGTAAAGCAAGTATTGGGGCAAGTTTATCAGAATCGTGGAATCATAGAATGGTCTGGGTTGGAAGGAACCCCCAAAAGCCATCTAGTCCAAACCCCTCTGCACTAAGCAGGTGCATCCTCAACTAGGTCAGGTTGCCCAGACCCCTCTTGAGCCTCACCTTGAATATCTCCAAGGATGGGGCCTTAACTACCTCTCTGAGTAACCAGGAAAACAGGCTCCTTTTGGGCTTTGTTTCCTTAATGGGCTTTTAAAATTAATTACTAGATAAAAGAGTGAGACAATGCAAGGACAGCAAAGTGCCAAGCCCTTCATACATGTGCACACAAACATTTTTCCAGGTCACTTTGGGAGTAGCCTGGCAGTACATTGGTCTTGAGAGAGCACCAAATTTCTCTCATCTCTCATTTCTCATTTGTAATTGACCCTCAGTAGATGTAGTGGGCTTAAAAGGCAAAGACTAAAACTTTTCTTGCAATTTCATTTAATACATTGCTCACAATGGGCAACATAAATATAAGGTGGAGAGGGATAATCTGGGAAGGGTGTGACAAAAGACACCCTCACAAGATGAAAAACAGGTTGTCAGCAACTGCTCAAAACACAGCTGTCTCTCACTGAAGCTGCAGAAGGGACAAAATCCACTAAGACAGAAAGCAGAAAAGAGCAAAGGGACATCAGAGAGCAAGAATGATGTGGTGGGACAAGTGGCACTGGAAGCTATCAATGAATACTTGAACCTTTCTAATAAGCATCAAGCAAGGATGTGGTTTGCCATGATCATTATTGGATCCTACATATAGCAGGGAAAGCTTGAAACTCTGGCTGCCATGCTAGTCAGAGCTAAAATGATGGTGAGAACTACAGGCATAGAGAGAGAACTGGGACGAAGCAGATGGCAACGTATAAAATGAGATCATCTACATTTTCAAGTGCCATATTTTCTCCTTTGCTTATAGACATGTCACTTCAGATACAGGCATCTCTCTGTAAAGATGTCAAATCAGATGACACTGATTTGTCCCCAGAGGTAGACGTGGTCTTTGTCTTGCCACAGAAGTCCCATTAAAAGCTTCTGCCTTCTGCCTGGCTACTGCTGTGTCCCTGGCATGTCCCTTTCATCACTGGACAGCAGGTTTGGTTGCTGGTGCATTGACTCCCAAACACCTTTCAAGTGAAGTATGTCAGACTTTAATAAAAAAGAGTTATTTATTATATTTCTAAAGTTTATGCAGCTAATTTTATCTGAATCCTGTGAGGGAACAATATCATGGGCAGTTCACCCATCTGGTGTACATACTGGACAGAAAGGATAGAGAGGAATTGCAACGAGGTGAGTGGTTGCAATTCCTCTCTATCCATTTCTCTAAAACTTTGCCAGGTTTTAGAGAAAATGACATCTCCACAACAGTTAGAATGGAAGATCACCTCACATGCTCATGCCAGCAGCAGTGCAAGGACATCCAGCCCTAGGTAGCTCACAGGGCTCAGGGAAGATCCCTGATCCAGGATGGTGGGTGTGTGCTGCTCACGTACAGATGCAACACTTCAGTCAGGCAAGGAAGCTTTGAAACTGAGGACAGCCTCTAAAGGCTGGGATCCTCCCAGGATGAGTGGTGACCAACCACTTGTTTCCAGCATTGTTGCACTGGGTGTGGGAGACAGGCCAGTTTTAGACTTGTGTAGCTCCTCTGAATCTGCCACGTGGTGGGTACATAATGATGCAATATAAAGGAGCCCAGACTTTGTGTTCTGCTCCTGTTCTTCAGCCATGGCCCAGTTTTCACTGTCTCTGTGTTTGCCAGGTAGATGAGAATATGTTTCTGCAGTGGCTTGCAAAATGTAGGGCTTCTCAACAAGCCAATCTTAGTGTGTACTGAGCTAAGATTAGGTAAGATTAGATCTGTGCCACTTTGCCACTTTATGAATGCAAATAAAGACCTACATTCTTGGGCTTTAACTCAAGGTATGCAGATAACAGTAGGCAAAAAAAAAAGGATATCGTGCTGACTGGATTTAGGAGGAATATTTTAGTACAAGCTAAGCTAGTGTCTAAGTAGAACATCCCAGAGCAGCAGGATCTGAAAGAAGAGGTTGTACAACCATTAGCTTTATCATTTCTGACTTGCCATTTCTTTATGTCATTTCTCATTGTTTCTCATAGACTGCAGGTGTGTTTTCAGTGGCCTCTAAACTTACACCTTCTGTGGTGGAGCTTTTGAGGGTGAATCATGCACACAACCAGGTTGGAAAAGACCTCTAAGATGATCGAGTCCAATCTATCACCTAACCCATCTAATTAACTACCCATGGCACTAAGTGCCTCATCCAGCCTCCTCTTAAACACCTCAATTTCCTCTTGTCCTGTTGTGAATTACTTGGGAAAAGAGGCCAATACTAACCTCATTACTACCTCTTTTTAGCTAGCTCTAGAGAGATAATAGTGAAGATAAAACATAGATGAAAGCTGCATTAACTCTCTCAGCCAGGCCAGTTTCTAAGCACAGAATAGAAAGTGCTAGAATATAGAATTCCATAGAATATAGAATCAAACAGGTTGGAAGAGACCTCAGTGAAGAAGTGATGATGAGCAATGCTGGCTATCAGAAAGGTGGCATTTAGTGGATGAGCTGGGCTGTGATCTGTTGTAACCAATAGACCTCCCTGCAAAAATGATTGTTGATCCAGTTTAGTTTACACTTATAATAATGTACATTTATGGAGATCAGCAGAGTCAAGCTAGTGGACATGAAGGGAGACACGAGGCCTTTAAGTATCCTACATCTAGATGATGCTTTTTTGTGACAGAGGCATAATAATACCATGGCACTTTCTTACTTTATCTGTGGTTGTTGAGCAGATGATAATACGTTCCCATAGCAGCCTGCAAGGGAAATTTAGGGATGAGTCCTCAGTTCAGCTTCAGCTGTGACTGGAGTCATTTTGACATGAGTATATCATGATTTAATAAACCAATCTGTACATCTCAGCTTGTTGGATTAAGTTGTGGTTGACTTTAGAGAGGCAGGGCAAAGGGTGAGGAAAACACAAGAGTATCTATTACATCACATCATTCTTTACTGAACCACTGCTTTGAAACAATAGAGAGCAGTTTTTAGATCTAGTTTAAAAAAAAGGAAAAATCAGGTTCAAATGAAGCTTGAGGAAAGTTCAAGCTTGATTTTTTTAAATCAAGCTACAGCTCAAGTTTCACTGTTCTGAGATTGTATTACAATGTTGTATATAAATACAACATTTATATGCATACAATATTATAGTATAGAAAATTATATATGCCAAACAGCACAAGAAGTATATTTTGGGGGGGCAATACCAACACATTGCAAGGGACCACCTTGGATTTCCCAGCTAATGCATTGCCTGTGAGAGAGAACTTGCTGCTGGAGGTAGTTTCAGTGCTTGGAACTGGAAACATCCAGATTCCTGTGGTTTGAGTATAGCCCTGCCTCCATGCATCGCTGCTCACCCCCTCCATCCCCACCAAGCACTGCAGAAGCTGTAGTGGAGTCGCTCCTGACATGGGCATCAGGCCCTGGAGAAGTGCTAAAGCTGCTGGCTGGCAGCAGCTCCCCTGTGTAATTCTAAACCCCTTTGAGCCCAGCGTATTTCAGTAAAACAAAGTAACTTGCTCTCTTGTGTTGCTTTCTGTGTGTTCCTTTCTAAAAAAGGAAGGAGGCTCAGAAAGCCTTTCACAGCCTGTCTGGGCACAGAACAAGGGGACACAGACTCAAGTTGTGCCGGGGAGGTCTAGGCTGGATGTTAGGAGGAAGTTGTTGGCAGAGAGAGTGATTGGCATTGGAATGGGCTGCCCAGGGAGGTGGAGTCACCATCCCTGGAGGTGTTCAAGAAAAGCCTGGATGAGGCACTTAGTGCCATGGTCTAGATGCCTGGCTAGGGCTGGGTGCTAGGTTGGACTGGATGATCTTGGAGGTCTCTTCCAACCTGGTTGATTCTATGATTCTACGATTCCCTTCAGGGGAGGTTGATACTTCCTCCTGTGTGCTACCAAATATTTACAGGACAGCATTCAGAGACAGTCTTGAGCCAAAATTCAGCCAGATGAAGCTATTATAAGAAGAGAACTTTTTTTTTAAACGTAAAAGCTGAAATTTGCTTGGAAAACTGAAGCCAAACAAAAAAAAAACTTGAAGGATTAGGTACATTTGAGGTAGTGGTCAGGAATATAAATAGGTTACCAAGGGTTAAAATGAAAGACAGAAATCATTTCCTTATGGCACAAATATACACAACAAGATAAGAAAACTGAGATAAAGAATCAACTTACCAGAAAACAACCGAAACAAAACATGGTACCATATGGAAACTTACAGCCAAGGCACTGATTTAATCCTACCTCTGTCCTCCTAGTGGGACTTGGCACTCTCTGTGCCTATGAATTATAAATGAAGCAACATTTACAGCAGATCAATGCCTGTGGTCCAAGAAAGATTAAACTAGTTGGTAATCAAAACAGGCTGTTTCCCTCTTCCTTTGTGTCCTGTATGTAGAATGCTATGCTAAGGCATTTTTAACCACTCATTTGCAGATTTTCATGTGTTGTGAAAATACAGGTTAGTTTTTGCTGTTTGGTGGTTTTGGTTTTGTTTTTAATGCCATACTCTGCTGATAAAATGAATCTGTTAGAGGGTCTGCAAGGTATTCCAGTCAGCAATGTTGGTGTCTGACATGGCATTGGCATATGTGAAGGTGCTAAGCCAGCAGCAGCATTCTCATCCATCCCTCTAGTTCTTTGCTCTTGCCTAAACCATTTTTGCTATCTTCTCCACTGGTCCAAACAACCAGCCTAACTTCCTCACCTCAAAAATGAAAGGAAGGGGGAAAAGAGAGAGAGAGATTGCTATAAACATCAATCAAATTCTCACTGCATGGCTGCACAGATAACTCTGGGGGAAGGTGGAGTAAATAAGACTGAGAAAGCTGTCACTGACACTGGAAGGAGCTGCTCTTTGTGTCTCTCTGTCACTGTAATGGTTCTTTTCAGTACTGTAGCTAAAAGCAATCATTACAGGCTTTTAAGGCTGGAAAGGAACTGACATTCCTCTGTCCCTTGGTGATGCTCACT
This sequence comes from Pogoniulus pusillus, assembly GCF_015220805.1. NCBI lineage: Eukaryota > Metazoa > Chordata > Aves > Piciformes > Lybiidae > Pogoniulus > Pogoniulus pusillus. The sequence continues at coordinate 48,290,909 of NC_087266.1, forward strand.
GTGCCTTGCACCAAATACAGAAGCAAATCTTATTGTGTGGCTGCAGCCATGCTCCAGATGAGCTATACCTGAGAAAATTATTTGGCAAACAGCATTTGAACTCCATCTACTCCTAGTATTGCTACAGCCCTGCAACAGTTGCTCTAAAGCTGACATTGGACGAGACCCATCCTCACAAAAACATCTTATTTGCTTCTCAGTCCTGTAGCTCCTGCCTCAAAAGCTGCTCTGAGCAGCCTAATCCCCAGAGGACAGAAGCACATCATGACTTCAGGCTTATCTCTACAGCAGGCAAAGCATCCTGCTTTCCTTACAGCTGACTTGAATTGCAACTCTTGTAAGGAAATAAAAATGCCAATCTATTGCCACACATTGGAGATGTGCAAGGTTGGCATATGGTACTAGTGTTAAGAAAGATAAAGAGTTAGAGAGCTGCATGAAACTGCAAGATGTATTTCTTGAAGGTTATTATGCATCTTATGTATAAAACTTTCCCTCTCAAGATGTCTCTAATTTGGAAATAGTCAGAATGTTATTGACAAGAAATACAGTTTGTGTTTCCCAAATTCTTATGTTCTCCCCCAAGCATCTACTGACAGACATTGGTGGAGACATGGCAGTGGCATAGATGGACTTGAGGTCTAACATATCAAAGCCAGTCTTTTGTTCTGATAAGAGCTGGCAATTCAGAATCCGTTGCTAATCAACATCATTGCTACAGGTGTCTCTCTGCTCATCAGATATCAGCTGCAAGCAGTAAGCCTCCTGATTCAGCTTCATTTTTGCATGTCCAAAGCACCCTGATCTCCTAAGCAAGGAACTGTAAAGGTTATGGAGATATTTGCCAGTATGCCTGGTGCTATTTCCACTATGTTCTGCTGGGGTCTGAAGAAAAAGGTTGCTTCCACTATTTGGATTTGTTGCTACTGCAATTGCTGTTTTCTAACTGCACATCCAACAGAGTTCTCTTTTTCCTCTCATGATCTGAAGCACACATTAACATAGATCTAGACTGGCTATTCAAAATATCAGATTCTGTGCATGTTCTTGTGCCTCCCTTGTAAAATTAGATTATAAATTAAATACAAATCCAGGGCTGGAACTGAAGCAATTGAACTGAATCTTCTTATCAGCCACAATCTCAAGAATACTAACCAGGTTACTCTTGGCCTCATTTTACTTACTATATTTTTCCTGCCTTATGAATTTAGCTTCCTTTTCCCCTTTAATTCACATCATAATAACTGAGGTCTTGATAACAACCCAGTGAGAATGGGAAGCCTCATGTTATAGACAGAAATCAGGAGGAGCAAGAGCAGCATATTGCAGCAGGAGACCTTAAGCAGGAACTAGGTAATAATTTCTGTGTTTTGTTCCTTCTGCCCTGAAATGGCTCACCCAAAGACACAGAATAAGTGGCAGAACCCAACTCTGGGTTGTCCCACTCTAACGTTGCAGTGACCATCTTCTCTTAAAGCATTTGTACTTGATGGTACCCTGACATTGGATTTCTGCATAGACTGACAGTGTTTTACAGTGCTCAGCTTGAGGAAGATTTGGGAAGAAACCTCTTGTGAAAGAGTGTCAATTTCTCAAAACCAAAACCTTTTCATTGGGAAAGGGAAAAGGAGGATTGCAGCAAGAAGAAAATTTACAATACAGACTGCTTAAGAAGAAAAGCTGGGACTGTACTTTAGTCAGAAGCAAGACAGTTAGCCCTATCTCCAACATCACCAGTGAGGAGATGTCCTCTGTTGATGATCATCTTATCTTGATGTAGGTATGTCAGAAAGTAAGTTCTGTCCTTCATGGAAGGAAGAAAGCTTTTCCTTGCCCAACTCCAGTGCAGTCACTCAACAGGATCCATGAGTTTCATTCAAGGACTGAAGTCATTTGGCTTGGGCTGACTGCTGCCATAGCTGAGTGGTTTCAGGCACCTAAGCTATTCTTAGCACTTCTGTCCAAGGTCTGTTGGGTGCATCTGCATTGCACGCATGGCTCTGATTGCAGCGTAGGCATACACTCCACAACTGGGTCATAGCAAGATGATGAAAGCTAAATCAAACAGCAATTACCCCCAGGGGCTAATCTGTTGCTCTAAGAATCTCAGTGCACTTCTACACTCAAAATGAGGACCTTTAAGTGCCAGTTGAGGATATTAAAGCACAATAGCAAAGCCTGTGCAATACTAGTTCAAAGAGATTTGTGATTTAGGAAGTCCCAGAGCAATTATTTTAAAAGAACCTACAAAACTAAACCAAAAACTTTAGGCCACCATTCAATTTGCAGCTATTAGCAAAGGTTTGAAATAAAACTTTAACACAAAATTGGGACAAGTCTGTAGTAATACCCTGCATTGTCAAACGTGTCTATGCAGATCAGTTGCCATGCAGAGCTGCTGCTTATCAGTACTGCAAGAGAATCCCCAGAATCTAGTGGTGCTCTTTCACTCTTTGGCTACCCCAGCAACACAAGGACATCATAACCCACAAGATCTGTCCTTCTAGAATGAATCCTTTCTCACTACATTTCCACCTCTGCAGATCCTAGGGTCGTCCCACTTGTCCCAGCAGCATAAATGTCCATGAGCTCCTGCAGAGAGAGAGGTTGGAGAGCAAGGCTTTCAACACAGCAGAACTGCAGGGCACAGCTTACAGCATACAAGCAAGGGGACATCTACAAATAGCCATTTAGCTCTGAGTCATTACTGCCAAAATACATGGAAACAATGTTTAACATTGGGATTCCCATTTTTAATTCCACTCTCTGGGCCTTTTATCAGTCATGTAGATTACGAATACAGAGAGATTCAGAACAATAGAAATGCAAGCCTGGGTGCTGATAATCTCCTGTTAATTTTTAACAACAGAGACAGCAACACAGCACTTAATTCCTCAATGAAAATGACACAGAACCCATTTTTATTCCAACAAGGCATCAGGAACAGTGTGGCCAGTAGGACAAGGGAGGTTATCCTGCCCCTGTACTCAGCACTGGTCAGGCCACATCTTGAGTGCTGTGTCCAGTTCTGGGCCCCTCAATTCAAGAAAGATTTTGAGGTGCTGGAATGTAACCAGAGAAGGGCAACAAAGTTGGTGAGAGGCCTGGAGCACAAACCCTATGAGGAGAGGCTGAGGGAGCTGGGGGTGTGCAGCCTGGAGAGGAGGAGGCTCAGGGGAAACCTCATTGCTGTCTACAGCTACCTGAAGGGAGGTTGTAGCCAGGTGGGGGTTGGTCTCTTCTGCCAGGCAAGCAGCAACAGAACAAGGGGACACAGTCTCAAGTTGTGCTGGAGGAAGTCTAGGCTGGATGTTAGGAGGAAGTTGTTGGCAGAGAGAGTGATTGGCATTGGAATGGGCTGCCCAGGGAAGTGGTGGAGTCGCCATCCCTGGAGGTGTTCAAGAAAAGCCTGGATAAGGCACTCGGTGCCATGGTCTAGATGACTGGGTAGGGCTGGGTGCTAGGTTGGACTGGATGATCTTGGAGGTCTCTTCCAACCTGCTTGATTCTATGATTCTATGATTTTAAAAGATGAATTAGAAATAGATGTTCCAACATTCATCATTTTGCTAAAGCTGGATTATGCATATGCTTGTCTCTATCTGCATGTGTTCAAATTTGAAAAGGATGGTAGACATCAGGAAATTTAGAAACAGTCAACTTCCATCACCCTTTGGATTCATGGTTCTATATGTTTTTAACTAGTGCTTTTATTACAAAGTTACACAGGGGCTGATTAAGCTGTTCTTCACAAATCACTGCTCATAAAAATTCCTTAACATACCAGCTGTCAGGTGCTTAGAGCTTAGTACCCAGTTTGGGACCACTTGTGTTTAACATCTTCACTGATGATCTTGGTGAAGACATAGAGTGTGTCAGCAGTAAGTTTAGACGTCTATAGGAAAGAATAATGGCTCAGTAACCCTCACTAATAAAGAGTGTGGTTCCTCTAGGTTTTGTACAGCAGTCTGTAGGATGGGGAAAGGTGATAAAAGGATTGGTTTTATTATTGCTCAGCACATTTTTCAAGGCCCAAGATAGTCATAAACTTGCTTTTTCTGATCATGCATAAAAAGATTAACTTGGAACTTAAGCTAAAGGCGTTCCACAAGAAATAACTTTGGTAGTTCATGGACCTTCAAAACCCTAAGAGTAGCAAACATGCAAAGAGCATAAAATACTTCCTCACTAGGATCAGATGCAAGAACTAAAGAGCTTTAGGGGAAGAGATTATAATGTAAAGAGAACTGAAGGGCTTAGTCATAAAGCAGAAATTTTGGTGTGATTCCACTACAACACAATGCACCCATGGAAAAGTTGCCACACTCCACATGAACCAAGTGCTGCCAGAAAGGAGTAGAGCAGCTTCAAATCCTTCTGAGTCCTGGTTGATGGATTTCTCTTCCATTCAGCCATTTTCAGACAAAAATACAACAAAGAATTTGATCAATCACTTGCAGATTTTTATGCTGAAAGAATCTGCCAGAAGTCATTTTGTGCTTCCAGAAGAATAACAGCTTCTAAGAGGAGAAAAGGTTTAAGAGAAGTAAAAAGTGAGGGAGGGAAGGGAGAGAGAAAGAAGAAGAAAGGAAAAAAGCAGCTACTTGTGCTCAGCTTGCACAAAATGATTGGGCCAGGGCTGCTCTTGGCCATGATTCTCAGATGTCTGTAGAATCATAGAATCAACCAGGTTGGAAGAGACCTCCAGGATCATCCAGCCGAACCTAGCACCCAGCCCTAGCCAGGCATCTAGACCATGGCACTAAGTGCCTCAGTCAGGCTTTGCTTGAACACCTCCAGGGATGACGACTCCACCACCTCCCTGGGCAGCCCATTCCAATGCCAATCACTCTCTCTGCCAACAACTTCCTCCTAACATCCAGCCTAGACTTCCCCCTCCAATGCACTTGAGCACTCAAGAGAACTGTATTGGTGAACATCTGCTGCAATTTAATAGCCTTATTATTTAGTGATTAATGGAACCTAGAAAGTGATCTTCCTATCCCTTTTTTTCTTCTCACTGTTGGACTTAAGTCCATCTGTGTGATTAATATAAATCTTAGTGTATAATGCTTTCTCCCAAGTCTCTTTATGCAAGTTTCTCTTATTTCCTATTCCCTGTTTGCTCTTTTTCGTTCATAACCTTATACAATTCTCATTGTTATTAATTTTCTTTCATCCTTTACAAATAGATTCTTGGTTACCATAGTGGGGATTGGTGTATAAAATAACCTGAATAGTATCCCAGTTTTACTTCCCTTAGATTTCTCGTGCATTTTATCTTTAAGTATCTTTAAATCACTAAGTGCCATTTTGTAACATCCTGTCTGTTACCAGAAAGTTATCCCCAAAAGCTTGCATTCATCTCAGCAGTTGGTTGGTGCTTTATTTGTGCTATTAGCTCTCAGCAGCTCCCCAGAGCTCTTAGTCCAATGTCCATGTAAATGCAGTGGAAAACAATCTGTAGGGAACCTAAAAATAAGAAGATGTTTATTAATAGTGGCACTGCCTATTGTTGTTTGTCCATGGTGAGCTCCTGTCTCCTGCTTATAATATTGCCAAATGGTAACAGTTGGGAATAACAATTTTCCTGCTAGGCATCCACTCATTTAGCTGAAATTTAAGTGCATAAATAAAACTGTTCAGTCACTTCCAAGAATGTGGCTAGGAAAAAAAAGAAAGTATTGTTTTGATGATGTTAATTTCTGTCTTTCATTTGGAAACTCTGGTTGGGCCCCATGAGTTACAGCAGGGACATGAAGCTAGCAGGGGATGAGTTTTTGTATATTGTGTATATCCAGAAAAACAAGCCCAAACACAGCAAAGTTCTAAACCTTGTAGGGGAAAAAAATGCAGCTAGTACATGCATTCTCTGCCACAGCTGTGAGCTAAATACCTTTGAGAGTCTGTCTGAACTGGACATAATTCCTTCTGGGCTGTGTAATTGCAACTCCAGGCTACCATGGCCTTGGGCCCTGTGTTTCCTTGCCTTTCAGTGTCTCTCTTTTCGTGGCTTGTGGTAGTGAGGAGAAAGAATTTGTTTGTTTTAAATATAGGAAAGATAGGAACTAGAGCTGGGAGATGTGAACAAGTTTGGACAAGGATAGAAGTGGAGAATAGGGAATTGAGGGGGTTGTTTGGGCTGGATGAGAAGATACAGGAGGCTGGGATTAGACAAGGAGTCAGGAGGCTAGGTGGGCTGGGAGTGGAAGAGGTCAAATGTGAGTATGGCTGGGGAGAAAAACACGTGGCCACTTACATGCAAAACATCCTGCAAAGCCCAGTGGAAACCCATGAGAGAGGCCTCTCTAGGGCAGGGCAGCTGAGAAGGCAACCACCTTCCAAACACTCTGCAGTGTCCTACAGATCTCTGCCACTTGGTGAGCCAGCCAGCTCCAGCCCTGGTGCTGACACTTCCTGGGTAAGGCAAGGGACAGAGAATCAGTATTTTCAGGGTTTCTAAGACAGGAAAAATAGAGAAACACTTTTTCTGCTCTCCTACTTCCTCCCCTAAGCATTATTTTAGGAGAATAATTTTTTTTTTTTTTGCTTAAATATCATCAGATTTTCAAAAGGTAGGTAATTCTGGAATTGATATAATCTTTGTGACTTTAATTTATCTGCTGGCTCAGGCTTTATGTTACAGCCTCTGTTCATAAAAAGAGTTAATAGCTACACTGGAAAGCGTTGGCTGCCTTAGGGCAAATAATTATGATCTGATTATGTTCAGTATGGGCAAGCAGTGCATGCTGGCCCCCAGTAGTGTGTGTGTTTTCATTATTTTGCTCATTAAATTCCTGGAGGAGGGTTGAATTGTGAGAAAAGTGTCTGGAAGGTAAAACATAGAGAAGTGAAAATAGGTGTGGGAATTTAATTCAGAACAATTTATTTAGGTGGTAAAAAGTCAGGTTTCCCCCTTTGTGAAGGAGGAACTGAACACTGCTCATGGTTCAGTGACAGGGAAATCAGCTGTTGGAAAGACACAATTTCTGTAGTGAATAAAAAAGAAGAATCTGTGTAAGCAAGAAACTGGTAAGTATGGGAAATGGTAAGTAAAGATTTCAGAAAGAAATCTGCCAGTGACTGCCAAGGACAGTAATAAAGAACTCCATCATTATAGAATCATAGAATCAGCCAGGTTGGAAGAGACCTCCAAGCTCATCCAGTCCAACCTAGCACCCAGCCCTAGCCACTCAACCAGACCATGGCACTAAGTGCCTCATCCAGACTTTTCTTGAACACCTCCAGGGATGGTGACTCCACCACCTCCCTGGGCAGCCCATTCCAATGCCAATCACTCTCTCTGACAACAACTTCCTCCTAACATCCAGCCTATACCTCCCCTGGCACAACTTGAGACTGTGTCCCCTTGTTCTATTGCTGGTTGTCTGGGAGAAGAGCCCAACCCCACCTGGCTACAGCCTCCCTTCAGGTAGTTGTAGACAGCAATGAGGTCACCCCTGAGCCTCCTCTTCTCCAGGCAAAACAGCCCCAGCTCCCTCAGCCTCTCCTCATAGGGTTTGTGCTCCAGGCCCAGCCTTGTTGCCCTTCTCCAGCACCTCAGCATCTCTCTTGAATTGAGGGGCCCAGAACTGGACACAGCACTCAAGGTGTGGCCTGACCAGTATTAGGAACAATGATGATGTTTTAGGCCCATCATCAGAAGCAGCATATGAAATTTGTATCGGTGGTGCAGAACAGGCAGAAATGTTCAGGAAAAAAAATATTCAGAGGAGAGCAGGATTTGTGTTTGCATCCTAGCAGAGTCACACACAACTTTCAACACATCAGCAATTAAAAATGTTCAGAGAACACCTTGGAATTGGCAGTGAGTTCCAGAAGACTGGGAAAATACAGAGGCTGTGCCAGAATTCAGAGGGTGTGAAGAGCCACTAATTATAAGCTTGTTAGCCTGACACCAGTTGCAGATGAAATGACAGAAAATTGATGTGGGGCTTCAAAGGAACTGACATCTACTAATATAATTATTACCCATCAATATAGATTAATGAAAATGAGTGATCACAAAGCAAGCCCAGTCCATGCTTGAGGGGTTTATATAGTTGACTTCATACTGGATGAAAACATGAGTGCTAGCCAATTGTCAGAGTTTTTACTGCAGATGTGTTAGAAATATGAGGCACACCTGGTAATTAACCTTTAAATATAGGCTTGTCTTAAAGCCAGTCCTCTGCACTTATGGGCTTAAACCTTCATGGCTTCACCCAAGTCAGCACGATCGTGAGGCACCCGGTGGTTTGGAGATGCTGTCAGTGGAAGATGCAGTGTTGCTGTGATCAAGTGCTTAGCATACATAAATAAGTACATTCAATACAGTTTTGGGAAGGCACTTCAAGATTTCTGTGTGGTTTTTTCCCTCTCTGAACGTTAGTTTTAACAATCTGACTGAAGCTATGCACACTTGGCATAATCATGCACACAAAGGTAGTCTGAGGAGGTGCTACAGGCATAGAGAAGTTTGCTCCATTACAAGCCAAACCCATAGAGGGACTGGGCCAAAAGCTCCCCATGCTTCAGTGCTGATGAGCAGTGCTTGCTGAGAGAGATGTGAAGCCATGTAACTTGCCACATAAGAGGTGTTGCTGCAGTAGAACTTGCTGGTCTGAATGACAGCTAAGGGGCTGTAGATGAATAATGATGCAAGGAGCTTGCTGCTGGTTTATCTGAGCTCGAGCTGTGTTGTATACACACACATAAAGGTGATTTATTGCTTCAGAATGAAACTCCTGAAATAGTTTATGGAATATGCCTCATTGATGTAACTACAGAGAGGAGATTCTCATCAGATCAAATGGTTGTAAAAACTTCACAGATTCCCAGCTTAATATGTTGGAAAAAATGAATTCTTTGACAGCATAGAGAATGCAGAATGTTGGGGTTTTTTTTGGGTGGGGGAACAAAAAAAACAGTAAAGTGCTGGTCACATTCTGAATTTTGCTTTCCAATTTTGTTTAGGTAAAAATAACCTCTATTCCCTGTCTATCAGTCATGTGGGGGCTTAGAACTTTGTTGTTGTTGTTGTTGTTGTCGTCTTCTTCTTCTTCTTCTTCTTCTTCTTCTTCTTCTTCTTCTTCTTCTTCTTCTTCTTCTTCTTCTTCTTCTTCTTCTTCTTCTTCTTCATTTCTTTCACTTTGTTTCCTAACTGTTTTCATCTTTTCTGTATAGCTCTCTTGCCTCCTATAAAACAGACAAGGGACATACCCTTGCCAATTATATGCTCAAATGAGTTCAGGCAAAGGTAGATCCCTGAAAAGTTTTTCTCAGGGACTTCTGCTGTTTGTCTTTCATTTATTAGAACCACTGAGGATTAGTAATCTACATTACTGCTTGGGTGTTTGACTAATAACAGTATTTTCAGTGCTATAGACAACACATGGAAAAAGCATCCCTGTTCTAACTGCTCCATGCAGTGCAGGCTGTCCAGCCTGCTCTGTGTTTTACATATTAACAGAGGTGTACAAACCACAGATGGTGGGGGGATGGGTGGAAAATTGCTTTTCCTTTCCCTTCTCTCCACGTACACTTCACTTAGCTCTGCCATTTCAGTGTTCAGCTGCTTTTGTTAAAAGCAGTATGAGACATGAATCCTGAGAAAGATCTTGCTGATGCCAGGATGATGGAAATGGCTCATATAAAAATGAAGGAGAACAGAAAAGAACACTGTGGTGTCCTTAAATGGATGCACATTGAGAATATAACAATGAGTGCTCTTAGGGATGGATTCTGAGTAGAGGTGAGCATCCTCCACTCTCATTAGTTTCTGCAGTGAGGAGCACTTGCCCCTGGAAGTCTTCCTGGACTCTGCAGGATATGAAATTCTGCAGCTAGCAGGTTCACCTATGTTTTGTCATGCCCAAGAAGCAGGCTGCAATTCCACCTGGCAGGAAGAAGGAAAGTGATCTCTCCGGGTGTGGAGGGAGGAGTGCTGCCTGCCCAGCACTGCGAGAACCTGTATTTGCCCTGTCTGTCCTTCACAGTCTTGCTAGGAACACTGCACACTGTTTCTTCCCAAGAACATTCTATTGTTTCCTTTGTGCTTCTTGACATTATTCCTCTTAGTTCACCATGTACACTCAGTTGCCATATGTGCAAGTCTCTATGTGTATGAAATGTGATTCTGTAGTTACAGTGCAGGGATTCAGGCTAACAGCTGTCTTCTTGAACAGTGGTGTGCTACAAGGTCTTTATTTGATGGGACTCCCCAGCAATTTTGGCCTTAAATAAAATAATAAAACAAAAAGGAAGGAAAGGGAAGAGGAAAGGAAAGGGAAGAGGAAAGGGGAAAGGAAAGGAAAGGAAAGGGGAAAGGAAAGGGAAGAGGAAAGGGAAGAGGAAAGGGGAAAGGAAAGGGGAAAGGAAAGGGGAAAGGAAAGGGGAAAGGAAAGGGGAAAGGAAAGGGGAAAGGAAAGGGGAAAGGAAAGGGGAAAGGAAAGGGGAAAGGAAAGGGGAAAGGAAAGGGGAAAGGAAAGGGGAAAGGAAAGGGGAAAGGAAAGGGGAAAGGAAAGGGGAAAGGAAAGGGGAAAGGAAAGGGGAAAGGAAAGGGGAAAGGAAAGGGGAAAGGAAAGGGGAAAGGAAAGGAAAGGAAAGGAAAGGAAAGGAAAGGAAAGGAAAGGAAAGGAAAGGAAAGGAAAGGAAAGGAAAGGAAAGGGAAAGGAGGAAATTGCCCTAAATAATGAGTCACTTGAGTCACTTAGGCACTTGCAAGAAAATGCTCCATATAATGGCATGGTTTGGAAAGGGACAAGGAAAAGCAACAAGTCTTATTAGGGTGTTTGGAGGGAGGCAGCAGAGTACTACTCTTCTAGCAGAGTTCACCTGTGCACTGGTCCTGTCGGTGGCTCCCATCCAGCTCCTGTTTTGTCTAGTCAGTGGTACTTAGCACACAAGGTTTTGGACTGGTGTAAAGATCACTCTCCTGTGTTCTCACTGCAGCATACAGACCACACTGGAAAGCAGCAGGAGTTTGCTCTGTGAGCATCTTACCTCCTAGATGCTGCAAGGTGCACTGCTGGGAAGTGTTTTGTACTGCAGGTGAAGTAGCAAAGTCACACCTGGAAGAGGAGTTCTCATCTCCTCAGGTCACACCCAGAGAATACCCTCTGTATTCTAGCCAAGGGGGGGAAAGGCATAAACGTGATTAGTTGCCTGATTCAAGGCAGGTGAGTGGTTTGCATCCACCAGGCTCCTGCTGGTTCACAGCTGTTACTGAGTTCCCAGGTGTCTCAAGAATGTGTTTATATTAGAGGGGTGGTTTGTAGGGAAAATGCTTGGGCTTGCATTCAGGTAGAGCTGGTCTTTCATTTCCACTGCTACTTTTGGCTTTTAGGTCTTCACTTCCTCCTTATACATCCAAACTGTGATGTATATGGACGGCATTTTACCTGCTGTCTTTCCTATGAACATGGGTCTTACAAAGCCTTTGCCTTGTATGCTCCAACTAGAAACCAGAGTTCAACTGCTTGGCTAATGGCTTCTATTTTCTTGCAGTAGAGTGAAGACTATTTTTGTTTGAGTTCCACGTGTCTGTGTTAAAAGTCTGCTGTGGGCAAGAGATCAGGTTTGTGTAGTTTTGTTGTTTGTGGCTTTTTATGTCCTTATGGTTTGTTTGCTTGCTTGTTTCTTGTTTGTGTTGGGGTTTTTTGTTGTTTTGGGTTTGGTGATTTTTTTTTTGGGGGGGGAGTGTGTTTTTGTTTTCAGTTTTTGGGGTTTTACTGTGGCAGACACAGGGACTGTAGTATCCCTCTGCAGTGTCTCTCTGTAAATGCTGTCTCATTTCCAGTGACAGTAATCAGTTGTCTCTTTTATTTTTGTTAGATGACAGGTTACTTTTCACAACGATGAAAAGTACTTCCCCTGCCAGACGCTGCCTCAATGTATTGCAAAAGCAAACTTCAGCAAGACATTCCTTTCCCAGCCCAGGTATGTCTTTGTTCTAATGGCTGTGATGCAAACAGCTACCGGCTCTTCCTGTTTCAAGAGCAAGGCTCCCACCCCTCTTGCAATCCCCTGGATTTCTGCTGAAGCTGTACTTCAGCACAAGATCTAATGTAAGCTTGGACATAGTACTCGATCACACTGCATGTTTCCAGGTCATCTGAGAAACCTGGAAGAAACTCTGACAGTTTACAACTGCTAGTAGCCTTTGAACTGAATTACTATTTCAGGCATGGGCATGTTACTATGTTGCCTTTAAATGTTTAGTCATGTCAAGTGTTTCAGGGGTACTAAGTTTCATTTTGGTTTTAGTTTACCGTTAAGTCTATTTTCATGTCCGTCCAGAGCTTTAGGTCACGATCTCTGGCAGCTTCTCTCCTGTTGCATCCAGGATAGCAGCATTGATATTGTGACAGGGAAGCTTGTAAACGTGTCTGGCGTGCATGGTGCCATTAGGGACTGATCTTGTAGCAGATGACCCAAGTCAACTATCACTTAGTTTGTGTTTTGATCCTGTCCTTCTATCAGGTCTCAGGGCACACTGATGGAGATACTTTCCTGAGCTCCCAATGCTTGACTGTCACTAGGACCAAGAAGTGCTTCTTTGTTTGCAGACATTAAATAATGCTGTGCCCTTGTGTAGTGAATTTACTCAAATCTATGTGAGGATCAACTTTGTGTGTCTCCTGAGCTGTGACTGTGCTGCTTATGCTTACCCACTTCCTGAGCTGCAGTTTAATATAGAAGTATCCCCTTATCTCCTGCCTTCTATCAATTAATTTCTTCTTCCCCCCTGCCCCTCCTTTATTTCTTTTTATCCCTGAATATTCTCTAAGGCAGGTGCTACATAGATGAACTTTTCAGAGCTATTTCCAGATACAGCTTTCCCACCCTTCAAACTCTCTTCACCAGCTTTGCTGAAAGGAAGCTGCAGTGTGTTGTCTGCTTTGCTTAGGCTACTCATTCTGCTGGTGTGTGCTTGTCCTAGCCATAACATAAGGCTTAGGAGTTTGTACATTAATTGAAAGGGACATCTTTTTATCCGTGCCACCTGAAGCTTCATGCTGCATGCTTGTTGTTTCCTTGTCCTGATGCCGTTACAGTCATGCTACCAAGGACTTCCAATGGGGTCTTTCTCAGTGGTAACAGCTGTTTTGCACAGCACCAAATGGAAGTGCCCTTGCTAACCACTTTCTGTTTAGCATGAGATTTAATATTTCTCTGTTTGTGTGTTATTTCTGTCATTACACCAGACTGTTTATCCACCCAGCATATTTGTGTGAAAAAAGCCTTGGTTTGCCCTTACTGTGCAGGAGCTGCTCTAGAATAGAGAATCACAGAATCAACCAGGTTGGAAGAGAGCTCCAAGATCATCCACTCCAACCTAGCACCCAGCCCTAGCCACTCAACTAGACCATGGCACTAAGTGCCTCATCCAGGCTTTTCTTGAACACCTTCAGGAACAGCAACTTCACTGCACTACCTCCTTGGGCAGCCCATTCCAATGGCAAATCACTCTCTCTGGCAAGAACTTCCATGAAGTAAACCTCTGCATGTTGAAGCAAAGTGAGGCTCTTGTACTCCATGCTCCAAAAGTCCTTTGTCCAGTGACAAGTACTCCACACTGAGGTCACAGGTTACCTCATGAGGCATCAGCTACCTGCACATAAGCCCCTACCTAACTCAGATCCTCACAAGTCATGTGAGCCTTGTTATTGGCCTCTTCTCTTCCCATTTACAGTAGTAGCAATTCACTCAGACTCTAAAGCCCATGTTCTCCCCCAGCTATGGCACTTTCTGTACACCTCTGAGAGGACTTTTCTTGTCACAGCCATTATCTGTCACCCCTTTTACAGAATGCTTGCCTCTGCAATCTTTTCCTTCTGCCACACCCGTAAGTGTTTCTTTTGCATTCCTTCTCTCCTTTGCCACACTCTCCCCGTGGATAAGCATTCACTGTTTCCTTTTCCTTCTAGAGTTAATTGTCAAGCTGCTGTAAGTCTCAGTGAAAAGTGAGACAAGTGCAAATACCGTCACATAGGAGCTGGAGCTGTCATATAGCTGGGAGCAAAGAGTGGAAGGGCTGTATGCAATGATAGCTTGCACTAGCTCAGTTTAACTGCTGTGCCAGGCTATGTCCACTTTTTAATCCAAGCAAAGTCAGTATATGGAGTGTGGCCTTTTATAACCCTCTGTATGGACAGGAAATCAGGGCTGCTGTGATTGATCTTTCCTTCTTCTGTAGTGTTTTCAGCTTCTAATTGTTTTGTATCTATAGGAACAGAGTTAGATCTGGCACAGCACTTAGGCAGGGATGAGAGAAGAATCAAGGCTATACAGCTCCAGTGCTATTCCCCCCTCCCCCTCCCATCTTGAAAATGTTGGCAGCCTTCGAAGTTCTACTTCCAGGAGTTTCTACACAGTATCTGGTAAGCACACATTGCATCTCAGCCACTCAGACCAAAAAACAGTTTCAAGCAGGCTTGCCTTCTGGTTATTGGTGTGTGCCCTCAGAGTGCTCTGAGCACGAACCTACATCCTTACCCCCTGCTAGACCGGGCAGCTCCAACCTCACTATATCCTATCTGTTCTGATCTTAGGTGCCTTAAGGGTGGATATGATGTGTCTGTGTGTGCCAGCCACAGGTCCTTCTTGAAAGCCCTATGGTGCAGCTGAGGAGGGGAAGCCTGATGGCTCCTTGGCACCTTGAATACCTTCTGAAAAGGAGGACAAGCTGTTCATCAAATGAGGCCAAGAAAGGTATTACTGCTAGCTTCCCTCGTACAAGATGCTGTGAATCAGATCTCAGGATTAGCAGTGCAGTGTGAAGACAGTAAACACCAAAATTTTGTTTGTTTGGTTTTGTGACAATCATAGCTAGAAATCAGGACCTGAGTAAGGCATTTGCCTCTGTCCCACATGACATCCTGGTCACCAAGCTGGAAAAACACTGACTTGATGGGTGGAGCACTGCTGGATAAGGAATTGGCTGCATGGTCACATGCAGAGAGTGGTGATCAACAGCACAATGTCCACCTGGAGACCAGTGACAAGTGGTGTCCCTCAGGGATCGGTGCTGGGACCACTGCTGTGTAACATCTGTCAGTGATATGAACAGAGGAACGGAGTGCACCTTCAGCAGGTTTGCAGATGACACCAAGCTGTGTGGCACAGTCAACTTGCTGGAGGGCAGGGATGCACTCCAGAGGGACCTGGACAGGCTGGAGAGGTGGGCCCAGGCCAACCTCCAGATATTCAACAAGGCCAAATGTAAGGTCCTACACCTGGGTCAGCACAATCCCAAGCACAGATTCAGGCTGGGTGGTGAATGGCTGAGAGCAGCCCTGAGGAAAAGGACCTGGGGGCCTGGGTTGGTGAAAAGCTCAACAGGAGCTGGCCTTGAGTCTCCTGTTCTAGTGGGAGGTGTCCCTGCCTATGGCAGGAGGTTGGAACTGGATGATCTTTGAGGTCCTTTCCAACCTAAACCATTCTATGATTTTTCTTATCAGAAGTGGGAAAGAAAGGAACACGGCGTCCCACTGGTGAGAAAACCTACCAAACCTCACTGAAATACAGGTCTGCTACCTGACTGCAGAGAGCTGATGCAGAAACACTATCTGAATGTTTACTTCTATACCACTAATTTTCAAATAAAGTCCTGTGATGTTTGAGAATTAAAGACACAGGAAATCTCCTGTGCAAAGGAATTCCCTGAGTCATAGAAATCTATGGTATTTTGGACTTCTCTCAGCATGAAAGGATATAGTACCTATTACTGAACTTGCATTTAAATTAATGCCCATTGGAGGAGAAGCCTAGCAGTTGCTCTTATTCACAGTTTATTCCACTTGAGCTAATGTTCACCAATGTTTTTCTTTAAATCACTGAGAAAAATGTAGCTGTTAATGTGTTTCTTTATGTTTCCCAGCAGCAGTGCAAAGACTGCAGGCAAATTCTGGGCCCCTCAATTCAAGAGAGATGTTGAGGTGCCAGAGCGTGTCCAGAGAAGGGCAACAAAGCTGGTGAGGGGCCTGGAACACAAACCCTGTGAGGAGAGGCTGAGGGAGCTGGGGGTGTGCAGCCTGGAGAAGAGGAGGCTCAGGGGGGACCTCATTGCTGTCTACAACTACCTGAAGGGAGGTTGTAGCCAGGTAGGGGTTGGTCTCTTCTGCCAGGCAAGCAGCAACAGAACAAGGGGACACAGTCTCAAGCTGTGCCGGGGTAGGCCTAGGCTGGATGTTAGGAGGAAGTTGTTGTCAGAGAGAGTGATTGGCATTGGAATGGGCTGCCCAGGGAGGTGGTGGAGGCACCATCCCTGGAGGTGTTCAAGAAAAGACTGGCTGAGGCACTCAGTGCCATGATCTAGTTGATTGGATAGGGCTGGGTGCTAGGTTGGACTGGATGATCTTGGAGGTCTCTTCCAACCTGGTTGATTCTATGATTCTAAGCCTTTTACAAAATCAAAACCATGCTTTGACTAATGGAAATTCATGGGGAAGTTATTTTCAAATCCACCAAGATTTGTAGGAAGTGATGTGATATCTGGTCACAACTGTTGTGGTAACCTTTGGTTTTCTCTTTGGCTAGGTGCTATTCCAAGGAATGATGATGCCCCAGTTGCTCCCTGGTGCACACACAATTTTCTCCAACAGGTAGAACACTGAATTTCTCATCCTGAAACCAAATATCTCCAGATTAAATGTGAAAAAGTGGCATTTTAGGTGTAAGGGGAGTTTGGACTGGAGTTTAGACTCAGGGCCTGTATTTTAGGTGCTGTATAAAGAGATTTACAGTAAAATAATTCTCTTCCAACCCATCTAACCTTTCAACTTTCCTTGATGTAAGGAAGTCTCTTTAAAATAGCTGCTGTAATACCTTCAAAGTTTCTGCACTGATGCAAGGTGTAGAAAATGTAAATTACAGCTACTGCTACTGGGAACATCTCATTTATAAAGATTAAGTTTTTATTGGACGTTAAGATACTACTGTGTGAAAAGATCTGCCTCTAACAGCTTTTCTGCCTTTTAACCAGTACTGTTTCTCTCTGTGACTCCTGCACTCGCTATGATTTCTGCTGTTTGTCAGAAGCTGAGGGTTGTTTCCTTGTGGCAATTCTGTTTTCACGTCCCTGTAGCACTCAGTGGCTGAAGCTCCTGTAGCCAGGACGGCCTTGGTTTAAGCCAGCCATTGATCTTAGTGCCATGGTCTAGTTGATTGGATAGGGCTGGGTGCTAGGTTGGACTAGATGATCTTGGAGGTCTCTTCCAACCTGGTTGATTCTATGATCACACCAGAAGGTAACTGAGTGAAATACAGACCATGGGTGGTGGTGTCCAAGTCCTTTTTTAGCTTTGAACTCTGTAAGTCTGTGGAGATATGAGGCCTTGCTCCTCTCCCAGGGCTGGGCTCAGCTTTGCAAAGCTGCCAAAAGAGAAGAGGAAATAAAGCCAGTCCTTGCCCACTCAGAAGGTTGTTCCACTGAAGACTGAACTGCTCGTGGCTTCTGTGCTTTGTTTGAAAGCCCAAATGACACCTCGGAGTGTCACCCTTTGGCAAGCCGTTCCTGGGGGCCACGCATCTGTGTAAACGAGTCCCTGCAGGAGCAGCAAGCCACAGCAAAGCCTTCTGCAGGGCAGGTGCTCCCCAGGGCCTAATTCGATGGCAGCAGCCACTGCAGCTTTTAATTGTTAAGTGATACCTGCAGTGTGAGCACAGGCATGCTTGCCTGCGTGGTGGTTTCACACCACCCAACCACAAATTGCTGTGCATCCAGTCCCTTAGCCTGGCGGTGCCGTGCGAGGGGAGAACGAGGCGGGGGCAAAACTCCCGGTGGGTGGTAGGCAGCAGAGCAGCAGCAGCGAGGCAGCAGGGCGCGCTGCCGCTAGGTGGCGCCACCACGCCCCACCCTGGGCACAAGGCGGAGGGGGAAGAGGGCGGTGGTGCAACGGCACATGCGCAGTGGGTACGCCTCGCCCGGGCCGGCCTCCTCCGCCTCTCGCTTGCGCCGCCGCTCGCCCTCCCCCTCACGGCGGCGGGGCCGCCACCACAGCCAGCGGCTGGAGGAGGAGGAGAGGGAGAAAGGGAGCAGGTCCGGAGGCTCTCTTGGGTACCCCCAGCGGCGAGGCGGGTGAGGGGGAAGATGGCGACGCTGGGAGGCGAATCGCAGCCCTTCCCCGCTGCTGCTCTGGCGGCGGCAGCGGCCGGAGTGGGCGGCGGCGGCGGCGGCAGCGGGTCGCTGGGTTTGCAGGCGCCGCTGAACCGCGGTCTGGAGCGGGCGTTGGAGGAGGCAGCGCACTCTGGGGGGCTCAACCTGAGCGGCAGGAAGCTGAAAGAGTTCCCGCGTAGTGCCGCCACCCTCAGTCACGACCTTTCCGATACGGTGCGGGCAGGTGAGGCCAGGCGAGGAACCGGGGTGCGGAAGGGAGAGGGCGGCCGGCGCCGGTATCTGCATGAAGAGGCGGGGGGCAAAGTGGATCTAGCGATTTAATGCCGAGGACCCACCTTTCCACCCCCTTCTCCCGCCCTCTGTCATCCTAGTGCCCCCACGACCTCACTTGGAGGCTTTATTCACGCTTTTTATTCAATTTCCGTGGCATGAAGCATTCTCCCTTTTATTCAACCGCTGGGGCGTGAGGCATTCGCCCTCCTCTGCGCCCGTCCCCGCACGGAAACCGAGCTCTCTCTCAGCTCTTCATGTACACTGTGCTTGCTTTATTGCCCCCGCCTTGGTCTGTGAGGTAGGTGTTTGTTCCCATATGGCTGAATCGCTGCGCACCCGCCTCGTCCCCCCGCCCGCCTGTGGTGAGGCAGAGCTGGCGGCACGCTGAGGGAGTTGGTGTGTGGGATAGTTGCTCGCACCTGTCGTCCTCTCTCTCTCTGGGCAATGTGCGTCTCTGTGTCACCCTTCCCTGACCGCTGAGGACGTGGCAAACAGCCCACCTTTGAATCAGATTCGTGAGGAATGCATATTGCTAGTCAGGGTGGGATACCTGCTTTTTGCATCCCGCTGCACGTAGGTGGGCCTGCCTGGTGCGGGGATGTGCGACTGTCTGTAGTCACGTTAGGAAACTCGTGACGCTCATCATCTCACCTGTTCGTACAGCACAGGTGTGGATCAGTCCAAAGGAGCGCCTGCTCGGCAGCTGCCTTTCACAGGTGCCACTTGCCTGACCCTGCGCTTGACCCTTGCCGTTGTACCCTTACAGTCAATTAGCTGTAGTTCCAGCTCCATTTGCAGTGCTGTTTTCCAAGGTGAATGTGGAGCGAAACCCTCGTCTTTGCAGGCACTGTACATATTCTACAGTGGGGGACACCAGCATTACATAAATCTGCAGAGAGGACAGGCCTGACAGCCCTGCAGGCAGGAGTGGTGAAGGGAGGTGCATCCAGTCTGCGTTTACCTTGCCCTCACATGCTCCTTCCCACATGAAAAAAGACACACTTGTTTCTCACCTTAGGAGGCTGACTCCTACAAAAGGTCACATCTGTTTTACCACCCCTATTTGTGCCAGAGGCTGGGACCTGGTACGTTCTTCACATAGTGTCACTGAATAGAACAGTATAAACCCACACTAGAGGAATGTATTAGTGTGTTTCTAAGATCTAAGTGTACTGCCTCCGCACGCCCTTTTGTGTGCCCGTTTGCCTGCTGAAGATAGCTGTGTTGTAACAGCAAAGGACCAGACATGCAGTCACTTGTTCTTGACCCACGAAACAGCAGGTGCTATACCTGTGTGCAAACCTGTGATAACATGAACCTAAATTCTCAACTACTGCTGCACATGAGTGCATTTTATACTGTTCCTTAAGTGCAGACATGTGCTGACTGCATACTTAAATCTGTCCCAGCTATCATGAACCGTAATGTATGATAGGTGTCATGTGGAATTGTTACTTAATTTTGTTTGTTGCAGAATGGATTTCACTGTGATCCATATGCACACCTATATTGTCATAATAATGAAAGAGAAATAGGAAGGAAGCTTGATGAATGAAACTACCATGAATTGGTAGCAGGAATTACCATGCTAACCATTAACCAGTAGCAGATGTAATAGTGAAAAGGCTAAGGCATAACAGTGGAACTGTATGCAGTTAGAGGAATGGTGTACAGCTTGTTTTGTTGCCTTTTTTTTTTGTGGCTTTATTGAAGACATGACCTGATGTGATGTAAGTAGTTTGGAAATGCAGAAAGTGCCTTGTTTAGCTTGACTTAATATTGATCCAAACTGTTAGTCATGATTACTTTAAGCATGCAACTTAAGCATGAGCTGCGTGTTGTGTGTATAAGTACTACATGCTTAGGTTGCTTAAATTTTATGTTCAGAGGAGAGCCTGGGGAAAAAGTAATCTTAGCCTTCAAGTTTTAATGTGCTTTTCTCATAGTTTACATAGAAGACATTGAATATGAAATTAAATGTAGAGTGAGATTTTAATTCTCTTTTTGTTTGATATAGACAGCAGTGTAGAGCAGCTTATGCCTTAGTGCTGTAACAGCAGCAGCCTGGTTTTCATCTTCTCCTTTTAGAGGAACCATGTCTTAATCTATACTTTATATTTTTGTTTGTAACAGCATGCCATAACTGGGAATTGTCTGGCTTGTGAGTTAAGTCCTATGTTGATATAGTTCCTAAAAATCTGCATTGCTTTTTACTTGTTATTACATTACATAAGTAGAATATATAAACAGAAGACATGCTTGGCTTAAACCCAAACTGAAGCTCTTGGGGCAAACTCTTGATGGGAATTTTCTCTCCTGCTTCCTCTCCATAAATGTTCATAGAATTAAACCAGTACTTTCTTCTGCTTCTTGAAACATGTCCTTGCAATGAACGACTTACTTTTGGATTTGATGTGCAGATATGTCTCTGAAGCCCTGGAACCTTGATGTTTGGGGTAAGGGTAGCCTTACAGTGTTAAAGTTTTTTCTTGTTAACGGGAACTAATCTTACTGAAAAATAGAGTCAGTCCTTGATTGGGAGGAAGACTAGTCTGGAGATACAAGTTTGGAAATCTGAGACATTGAGAATTTCCAGAAAACTGAAACTGTGTCTGCATCTTGACAGTGTTTTATCATTAGATACTGACAATGTTTTTGGATTCACAAAATGGTCTGCAGCTCCTATCGCATAAAGCTTGCTTTCTAGACAAGTTTTGAGTACTTTAAGTAGGTCTGAGGAAGACAGAAGTGTTAAATTCTCTGTTCTCTCATTTTTTCCCCTGAAGTTAAAAATAAAATTTTATATAGTAACTTAAGACAGGGATGCAGCTTGATCATAGAATCAACCAGGTTGGAAGAGACCTCGAAGATCATCCCGTCCAACCTAGCACCCAGCCCTATCCAGTCTTTTTGATGGTCTTTAGGAGCTGGAACAGCAATGTTTGACTTTCCAGGTTCTTATTGCAGTTGCATTCCATAGTAACTGTAGCAGCTTAACTGCACCTGTTACTTTTAACTTGAGCGGTTCTCGTGACTTTCTTTGCCCTGAAAACACCTTGCTTGTGGAGATATGAACTTCTTCAGTCTTTGGAAGTTCTGCTAAAGAGCTGGGTGACTCGATCAGATGAACTTGCAGGCAGTAGCTTTGCACAGAAGGAAGTTCACGTGGTGCAGTGCAGCTAGAAGAAAAGACCTCTACATAAAAGAACTTGAGTTACTCAGATGTTTTACACCACATCAGTGTCAATGCATTGCAAAAACGATTTCAAAAATAATAAATGCTATTCTTATCACTGTTATTACAGGCTGGCTTGTGCAGAAGACAGTGGCACAGTAATCACATAGTTCTTAAGTAATAGTATGCAATTATATCCCTCAAAACCACAGGGAATGCTGGAAGCATGTTAATTTATAAAAGAGGAAGAAAAAGGCCCAGAGCTGGTGCTTAAATTTGTTATCATGGCTGCCTGTGTCACTTCAACCCCTTTCTGTAAGCTTTGACTGTATTTCTGAAGACAAATCCTCTGAACTTTTTCTAGGCAACACCTGTTTCATACATTTCTGTTGTGTGAGTTAGGCACAGGGGGAAGGATTATTTGTTGCTGCTTATAATGATGTGAGAGAGAAGCAGATATGTTTTTTAATCAGGTGTTAGATTGAAAATAAATACTGATTGAAGTATCTGAATGCTGGCTTGGACAGTACAAAATTCTGGAAAGGATATACTTTTTTTTTGGTACCCTAATTCTAGACTACTAGACAGAGGTTTTAAAAAGAAGTTGCTAAATGGGCTGTTCTCTTTGGACAATGCTGTTGAAGCATCTTAGCCTGCTTGACAGCATCTTTGAAGTAGTTGTTTAGAGTGTATTAACTAAGGATTTGTTTACAGGATGGTCCAAACCTCACAGAAGCACCTGAAAAGCTGTCATGAGAATCTGTAAAGTTTTGATTTTAGGTTTTGGAGCAATTGAACTTAAATTTTGGCATCTGAGTGCTTCCTTTGGGGTTATGTAAAGGAGAGAATAAAAAAAGGAACAAAGAAAGAAACAAAACAACCCCCAAATTTACAAATTGTCTTCCATCACAGTTAAGTCCAGGAATGCCTCTACTTTTACCCAACACTGGAAATTCTTTCTGCTTGACTTTCTGAAAAAAAAATATTTCTTGTTTTAGCAATTGAATATACTTCATCTGGGCCAGTATCCTTTCAGTCCTCTTTGCTAGTAAAGAACTGTTATTTATTTATTTATTTATTTATTTTCTTTCCTGAGTACATATTAGAGTGCCATAATTGGTTTTTGCTGATTTTCTCCAGCTCCTTTATTAATGTAGCTTTTCCTTCACTCTTGGGAATTCTCCTGATTTTAGTGGTAGATGTGCAGTTGGTTCCACTTGTTACAAATGCAGGTTTTACTGAGTAGGTTGTCACAGAGACAGACAAGTTTGTTCTGCTTTTGTGAATCACAAATAACCACGAAATGGATTTCTTCAGAATTTGGTTGTTATTTTATCACAAGGGAAGTAAAGAGAATTGGGCTTGTTTAGTTTGGAGAAGGGAAGGCTCTGAGGAGACCTTACTGGGGCTTTCCAGTATCTGAAGGGGGCCTACAAGAAAGCTGGTGAGAGATTTCTTTAGGGTGTCAGGTAGTGATAGGACTAGGAGGAATGGATCCAAGCTAGAGGAGGATAGGTTTAGATTAGGCATTATGAAGAAGTTCTTTATGGTGAGGGTGGTGAGACATTGGAACAGATTGAACAGGGAGGTGGTGGAAGCCCCATGCCTGGATGTGATTAAGGCCAGGTTGGATGGGACTCTGAGCACCTGATCTAGTGTGTGGGGTCTCTCCCCATGGCAGGGGGGTTGGAACTTGAGGTCTCTTCCAAAACCAAAACCAATAAAACAACTGTGTATTCTTTATGTTCAATAGTTAGTCCTTTCCTACAGCCTTCCTGTGTTTATTTTAAGATTTCTAACCTTTCTTATTCTTACACAAATGATATCCTAAGTGTATGAGGAGAGGGAGGAGGAAGTATGTTTGTTTATTCTCACAAATGAATTAAGTGTAGCCCTGCAGTCAAACCTATGGGAAGTACCTCTCTTTTGAGATTACTGTATAATGTGTTTTTATGTCAAGGCTAAAAAGCCTGATGTATCTACTTTGTATTCATTATTATGTATCCAACAGTATAAATGCAATTTCAGGCTGTAACTTCATGATGTGGTTTGCCTGGACATCTATATTAACATTCTAATTTTGATAGCAATGCTTTGTGAAAGAGCTTTGTAACACTAAATGACTTCTTAGGAGCACAGATGTGCTTAGCTGCAGGTGCCTTTTTAAATGCTTCTCACTGAACAACTGTAGTTCAGACACCTGTAAACCAGGAGAGATGGTGTGAGTCTTAATACTATATGTAGAGTTTTGAAAACACTAAATGCTTTTGTGAGGGTAAGAGACCAGAGTAGAATTGGCTCTGACAAACTAGAATGGATATTTGCCTAGCAGAACTGTGTTTTTGACAAGGAAGGAGGAAAATACCAGCGTAATATAAGTCTGAACAAGAAAATGAATAGAAAGAAAATACTACTTAAAGGTGGAAGTGACATACAAAGTGAATGAAAGTTTTTGAAGTACTGAGTGAAAACATACAAAGTGGTGAAAATGAAAGAAGGGCAAGGATCATAAGCAGGGAGGTGAGTTGTATGGTCTTAATTGAGTATAATAGCTTGGGATACTTTTCTGATGTCTATGAGATTTGTGAATGTTCCCAGGCTGGTTAGATCCCTGAGTCACAATTCAAGTCAATCTGATTTTGGTAATTTAGATGACACTTCAGAAAACAGAAAGGTATCCTTAGTGTGTTCTGTTGAGACCAGAACAGTGAAATTATCTTATGTGTTTATTGTTTTCCCATGTGTAAAACTGGAAGTGTCAGAAATGTTGTCACTGTGCAGATCACTGTCACAAGTGAAAATGGGTGTTGTTGTCTCTTGACTTCTGACTACTCTACTGACTGCAATAATGCACACATTGGAGAAGTTCATTGGAAAGGTGCTGAGGAGCTAAGCTTCTGGAGGAATAATGGACTTTCAATGTGTGTAGGCATGTCCTTGTCCATGGAGTTCAGCTCTGTGATTTTAGTGCTCCTCAGCCTCTTTTCCCTAAGTGTCTTTCTGCACAGCTTGCCTTTTTATCACTTTCTTCCTTGTATGATGCAGAACACCATAATATCTGTAAGCCTCCTAACTATTTAAAAATAGAAGTAACAATAACAGTCTTTCATCCCTGTATCCCACTCTGTAGGAGAAATATTTTTCAAGAAAAAAAATAAAAGGGAAAACTTGTGAGTGAGACAATTTTGGCAGAGCCAAGTGAGGGTTAGTTTTGCGTTTGATTTGGAGCCTGAGGTACTTCTGAAGCTACATGAAATGTGAGCTTGTGGGCATTCTGACTCTTAGTCAAATGCTAGCTGATAGCTTCATGAAGCCATTAGAAGGCAGATTTTCTAGGTATGGTTAAAGCAGTTACTGGAATTAGCTGAAGGTTTTGAATGTAAGAATAGAGTTCCTGAATTGACCTTTATGAGAAGCATTACATGAATGAAACATCCAAGCACTGTGTTAACTTTGACCTGTGCTGCTGAATAGATAGGAATTTTATGTTGGTTTTCTGTAGCTGGGTGATTCCTTGGTGCTAGTTGGAGTAACTGTAATACTGAATGCAGGATGTGAACTCATACAGGTGATTTCCTTGGTTTGGAAACCCTGTCTTCACAACAGAGAGAATGATTTGTACTGAACAAATCTATAAAGTACTTGGAAGGTACTTGTCTGTTGCCTTTTCTGGTTCTGGATAGGTTACTTTAGTGAAATACACCAAATGCTTGCTTATAAAAATGTAGTAAAGATTATAAATGTTTTGTGTCTCCCTGCAATTGCTTCTGCACTTTGCTTGAGAATCCTTTCTTTTTGAAGTGGAAAAAAGAATGTTGGAAGTATGTTTAAGCATTGCTTATGTCTTGATTTCCTTATACTGTAGATTATCATAGAAAGTAGTATGTTCCAACAATAGCAAAATAAGTACAAGTGACATTTTAACTATGGTTTATTTGGTGTGTATGGACGTGTCAGGTTTTTTAACATCTAAAGTTGGCACCTTTGCTTACAGTATTTGCAGTGGTATCACTCCTTTGTGGAACTACATTAGACAGGCAAAAGGTGGAAGTGTAAAAACAAAGTCAGATAAGAAATATCCTCCCCTCTACATTTAAATAATTTAAATATGAAAAGCATGAAGTTAGATCGGTTGGTTGGTGAATAGAAAGAAACAGCAGCATAAAATGTGTGCTCAGAGGTAAATTGATCCTCAATGAAACTGATGGAGACGTTTTGGAAAATGGACAAGAAATTGGGTAGGAGAAGAAAATTGAATCAGACATGAATCCAAGGAAAGAATTGGAGCAGAATGCAACCTTGGATGAGGCTTAGGTGAAGCTAGGCGATACTCAAAATATGACTACAACAGTTGATATATAGTAAGAACCATGTGCCAAAACTGAGAGTAAAATTGCTATCGTAGTAAGCAGTTATTAGAAAGACTTCTTTTAAAGTGTTTATACATGTAGTGACAGGAGAAATATGGACTAAAGCTAGTGCATACATAACAGGTTGTCCCATTGCTCTGTCACTGTATTTGGAGAATCGTGAGTTTATGAAATGCAGTCTTTTTAAGAAACATCCAAGTGTAGCAACAAACAAAGATGTGTATTTGTTGGGGATTAGTGTCACTGATATGTAATTAAAATACAGACAACAATGAAGACTTCTGGGATGAGATTTCAAATCAAAGATGAAAGGAAGCTTCTCATCAGTTGGGAGGGGCAGGAGGAAGATGCCCTGGTTATTAAACAGCAGTTGTGATTGGTTAAAGGAAGAAGAAGCTTGAAGCCAGGATTCCCATGCTTGTTCTATGTTGTGTTGCTAGGGTTTATTTTTAAATGTTTTTTGGAGTTCATCTCAGTTCAAGAAAACTTTTGGCCTACCACTATGTACAATGCTGTTTCCCTGCTCAGTAATTTTCGCCTGCGATCCCTGTTCCAAGATTTGAATTTGTCTGGCCAAATGCCTACTCTCTGCCTGTGTTTCATTTAACATTCAGTTCAGATTACTTTCGTTAGTGACTTGGGTTTTTGTTTTCCTCACTTGTCTTGTCACTTGGAAGTTTTACCAAATGTGGCATTTTCTCCTCAATGTTTTTGAAGAAGGATGTATGATCCAGAGTTTGCTTGTGGTACCCATCTGAAATGTTTTGTGTTTTCATACTGTGTCTTATTTTAAGATCTCTTGGTACTGGTACCTCGTTTGCATAAAACATCAAGCTGTTTTGGCATTGCATAGAGTTCCTGATTCTTTTTTTTTATCTCTCATTTAGTTTCTTAGTCAAAATGTGAAGAAACTAATAGAATGTCACACCAAATGATAGCTGTATTACTGGCGTTTCAGTTAATTATATGAGCTTTCAGATCTGATGGAAAATCATCACTTTAGTTTGACGAGGTGTAGTATTCACACATTATTTTAGAGGGGTGAGAGAGGCTAAGTCTAAAATGGTTTGGTTTTCTGTAAGAAACAAAAAGGCACATTTCTTTCTTATCTTTGTAACTGCCCTCTTCCTTTTTTCCTCCAACATTCAAGATTAATACATAACTTCAGTTTGCTCAAGTTTTTGTAAGGGAATTTAGAGATAAAACAGCCACTCTATTTTTTTCTTTTCTATGCCATGTTCAAGTGTGCTGTGTGTGACTTTGACATTTAGCTAGCTAATCAGGAACTTCTAACGGTAGAGAAAGCAGTCTCTTGAATTTCTTGTATTTTGATCAATTTCAAAGCCTTTTATGTAATTATATTTAACATTATTATAATGACTTTAAGAGCAGACTTCTGATTTTAATTGGTCCTAGTGTAGATCTTGTTCTATGCTTCTGTTTAAAAGCTTCCTTTCAAACTTTGCTCTTCTCGGTGAATGACTTAATTTTTCAGTCAGGATGCAGGTTATCTTTGGTTTTACAGATTGGAAGAACTGAGGAACAGAAATTCTGAATGGCTTAATACAGATCTCAGAAGAGATTAAGGATGAAACTGTGAAAGGAATCCAACTTTGTTTCTCTGGCTTTTATTTTTATGTCCTAATTGAGACCGTGTAAGATTATCTTGAAGAGTGAATGTCGGAGCATTTGAACTAAAGCCTTGTTCTGGAAGACATTGGGATAGTAGTAAAGGCATAAACCTTGAAGCCTTCATTACAGTCTCAAGTCCTGGGAGTGATTTCTATGTGCATTAGCACAATGCAGAAAGGAAGAACTCACTTTATAGCAGCATCTGGCACAGAGACATGATAGAATGATTCAGAAACATTCAGTCTCTGAAAGAACGTCACTAGAGCTTTGCAATCAGTTAAGAATCAGGTAATCTGAAAGAATATTAACTTTAGACAAACAAAAAAACCCCAGTATTTTGGCAGAAGTACTGTAGTTCTTCTGTCAGTTTTCATGTCCTGGTACAATTGGCTTCCCAGAGAACTGAAAAGGTTATTTCTGGCTTAGTGCCCAAGGCTAAAAATGGCTTCTGGAATCTTAGAGCTGAGTTTGGTGTCGAACAGTTCTGTGCAGTAGCAACATAACTGAGGTAATTGGTAGCCTCACTGAAGCATTTTAGTTATGCACTTAAATGTTAAGCTGTGGGAGATGTGGCCATGTGATCCTTCCAACATCCAGTTTATCAGAAAAATTTAAGCCATGTTTATCTATGAAGCAATGGTAGCCTGGAAAAAAGGGACTTTTGTATAAGTACTTATTAAAGGGAAGTAAGAGAGAGAGTAAGTTTAGTCTCTACAGGAAAAAGCTCCATAATGAAGACATAAATAGTTGTACTGCTATAGGAATAGAGAAGCATGTATATTGCATTTGAAATTATATATGTGAGGAGCAGAACTTGCCTGTGAAATTTCCTTGTGTTTTGAGACAGAGCAAGAATTACCTTTAAAAGTATGGGAGAAAAGCCCCTCCCTTCCCCCTGCCCCTGCTTAAGATACAAGTAAATATTTTCTTTCCTTGTAATTAAGAAAATGACTTTATTTTTCAATGTCCTTGTCATAAAAGTATAAAAAATATTTGCCGTTAGAAGGTATTCTGCCTGTACTTTATTTAGCTTGGAAAATAAACCCAAACAGACATATTTTGTGCACAGTCTTAATGCATATACAATGTCATGAAATACATTGAATGTATTATATATAGTAAAATGTTTCATCCCTTCTGCATTTTGCATGCTGCTTTTTCATATGTTTCTGAATCTTTCATTTCCTTGGTGCATGAAATAAGTATAGTGTGAGGATAGGTCCATCAAGGATACAGGGAAAATGTATTACTTTATTGATAATTACTATTATTATTAAATTAAGATTATATGAGTATAACCACTATATGTCTTCCCTGTGGAACAGTGTAATTAAAATCCATGGGAAGCAATGTTCCACAAAAAGATTCTTCTTATTATTTTTATTAACAGAAGCTTTCTTTTAAAGAAATTTCTCTAATGCTTCAAGCATATTTAATCACTTCTATTGTTCTTTTGCACTTAATTCATGCTGCTGCTTTCATTCTGAGGCTAGTGGCTTATGCTTAAAGTGTAGAGCAATTCATGTGTCTTAAAAGAGACTTTTATGTTGATGCAGTTTGACCCTGTGCCTGATACTGACCATAAATTTGAGTCTTTGGACCTAGAGCAGAAATTTATGGCTTGTATGTTCTGTGTTGATTTTAAGGTATACCAGTGATAAAAATGTGATGAATTATGTGTTCCCTTTGGAAATAAATAAAATGATACTGGATGAGGCACTTAGTGCCATGGTCTAGTTGACTGGATAGGGCTGGGTGCTAGGTTGGACTGGATGATCTTGGAGGTCTCTTCCAACCTGGTTGATTCTATGAGTCTATACACTATTTCATAGTTTATCTTCAACTTCTGGTCTTTCATCCTGTTTTCTTTAGCTACTAGATCAGCTTATCCACTGTATGAGAAATTTACTCTGCTGCAGTTGTTTATAAATGAATATTGACCTTTGATGAGGGGTAATTTCTTTTATTCCAATTTAAGGTGCTACTTGCTTTTGTCCATCTAGCTTCCTTCTGCAAGGTACTGCCCATCTAACTAGGGCAGCAAGACTAATTGGTGATGAAAGTCAGTTTAAAGGAATCTAGTCCAGCCCCCCTGCCAGAGCAGGATCACCTAGAGCAGGTCATGCAAGAACGCTTCCAGGTGGGATTGTAGTGTCTCCAGAGAAGGAGGTATTCAAAATGCTAGTAATTTGCAGCTGTGAGTTGGTGAGGGCTTGTGATTTTTATCACTATAAGCTCACTACTGTCACTTCCCAAGAGTAGAATTGCATTATTCTGTGCTGTATTTTCAAATTTTCATGTGGCAGACTTCAATATAAGCATGACTATGGCTAACCTACCATGTGCTCCAGACCCTCATTTGCCTTTGGCCTTGCTGTTCCTTATAACACTGTTGACATCAATCACTTGCAGGCTTTGTATTCTTGGAGGGAGGTCTGGAAAATATTGGCTGATGTTGGGCTGGGAAGAAATAGATCTGAAATTTTCTTCTATGAGATGCTTAATGTCTTCCTTGAAGATATTTTTCAGCTTCTCTGATTAGATGTTGGATTAATGTTTTTCAACAAAAAATGGTTGGGGTTCTGGTATGAACGAATCAAAAAGGCTCTTATGGTCATCAGTGTATTTATATATCATTATAGAAATGACAGCAGTGTACAAGCTTCAGCCTCTGATGGTGTTTTAGTTTTGTTTGTTTAAGATATCAAAGTGTTTTTTTCCTTGCAGTAAACTTCCATGTGTCTTTTTTCTGTATGAACCTAAAACTGAAGGTTATTTCTAATGTTAAGGTTTTAAATCAAATACAGGAAAAGTTGCCTTTTAATTAAGAATTCCTTCTTGAGTATCCGTTCTAGAACAGAGTGCTTGACAATTCTGTTTATAGAAACAGGATGTTTTGGTTTTATGAAATGTGAATTTCTTGGGAACTCATTTTGAGAAAGTGTTTGTCTGCCTCCACCCTTGGTGGAATGCAGATGACATCAGAGTATTTTTTATGTACTGGTGCTACAGCTAGTACATAAAGACCAGCTTTAGAAGTATCAGTGACATAAAAGGAATTGCATGCTAAGCAGTCATAGTATTCAAGGTGAACTGATGAATTTATGTCCATCCAGCTGATCACATCTAAGGAAATAAAAAGAGGGTAGAAGGTAGTTTGGATTTTTATCTATACCATTTTAGACATTCTAAATCACTGCAGTGTAGATTACATTTCAGATAATTTTGTCATCTTTCTAAACCCCACCCCTTCAGTTGTCTTTCTTGGGTGGCAAAGCTGTGTCATTGGCTTCTTTTTAATCTCTTATCTGTAGTTTTCTATTACTTGTGATAATGTTGGTTCAGCTGGAGTTTGATTTTAATGGTAGCTTTTGGTTGAGATCTAACTACAATTTCATAACCCCAGCTTCTTCCACCAGAATAATTGTAAATAACAGCCACCTCCTCTTCCCTCCCCCCCAAACCCCTGCAATAAAAAACACCCCCAAACCAAACAAAAAAAAACACCCCAAAAAACCCAAACACCACCACAACAACAAAAAACCCAAACAAAACCCCAACCCAAACAACAAACACTGAAGCATATTTAATGTGGCTGAGACATTCCCAAGTATCTTTCCTTCCCTGTTGCAAATTCCCAGCATTTTCTTAGTGAAAGAATACTGCAGGTGATTAAATTTTGTTTACAACCTTGCCTCAAATCTATTCACACTAAAATACTCAAACACTGTCTACTGACATATTTGCCCATAACCCTACTTTTAGGGTTTTGTTCCTATTGTACATTGACATAAATTCTGGCATACTTTACCAAATGCAGTCTCTCTTTGCTAGTCTAAGGAATGTGGAAGAAAGGACTTAGGGTGAAGTATTTTGGCAGTGTTTTTACAACGCTTTAGAAAAGAACTGTGGTGGTCTTGGCTATTATTTTTAAACTCTACTTTGGGTGCGTTTGGGTTTCTACGTTTGAAAGATATTTATGAGGAACTTGCAGTGCTCAAAACTGCAATGCTTAGAATACAAGGAGACACAGATTTGTTTAGGATGAGACAGTGGAGTTTTGGTGGTAGCTGTGGAATGCTAATGTTTAGTGTTAGCAAGCTCTTTAAGTGGTATGGCAGTAAATCTGATTTACTTATTCTGGGTTAACCCTAGCAGCTCCAGACAGCTGCTCACTCAATTCTCCATCAGGAGAATTGGAAGGGTAAAAGTGTGAAAATTCATGAGTTGAGATAAAGGCATTTTGATGGGCATTCTGAATTCAGTGTGTTCAAAGGGAGCTTGAATATATTATATCTTTGTCACTGTAACAGTAGCAATAGAGATGTCTGTGTACAATGTGACTTTGCAGTTATAGCTGGTTTGGCTCACTAGCTGGTGTGTGTGGTCTTGCATGTTATTTCTTGGGTTTAATTTGGACTGTCTTGGGGAAATTGTAGCAGCAATGCTAATAATGAAATATTAGGAGAATTTGGTTTTATGTTTTAGTATCCAAATGCTAGAAAATTATCTTCTATTTATACTAACTGTAATGTAGCAATGCTGTATGCAGTATTATTACTGTAGAATTTCATTAAATATGGTTGTGATATGTGAAAGTTCTCTCCTTCGTTCCAATAAGAGGACAAATACTTGTTTTCCTTAGGTTTCTTCTCTGTAGTCTCTTGAATGAATTACCAGAAACTGTATCTATTAAAACCTATTTTTGGAATTTAATCACCTTAAAATCTGCAGGAGAACTCATCTGTGGCAAGATGATACCAGACTACTTTTATGGTTCAGTCGTAGAGGTAATGAAATACACAGAAGGCTGTTTTATTCAGCATCACTGTTATTAAGTGGGACTTTGGTTTATTTTGTATGATATTATTAGCTGAAAGAGCAGTAACATATTTAGTCAAGTTATGCAATTCTCACAAAAGTATCTTCCATGAATTAAGTTTTCAACTCTGAAATGTGGTTACCAGTATGTTTTCTGTGCCGTTACTGCAACAAGTAACAGTGTTTCTGATTTTTAAGTTGTTCCCATAACACTCATCAAAGGCTATAAACTAGTGAGAACAGCCTGAAAGGTTTTAAGGCCAGGCTGAATGTGGCTCTGAGCAATCTGATCTAGTCTCGTGTGAGGTGTCTCTGCCCATGTGTGATGGTTTGGGTGTTACCCACCCCCACACACACTTTGGAAATCACCCAGACTAGACTCAGCCAGCTCTGGAAATTGAATGAAGCTTATTAGTGACAGCTTAGCACAATACACAAGCAGATATTAACAGTAGATAGAGTTATAGACAAAAATAGACAAGGTAAAAGGTAATACAGAAACACAACAGCCCTCCAGAAACCTGAGTCCCCAGGAGGGGCTCCCAACCACCCCTTCATCTTCCCCCTCCCCCTCTCAACCTTACCCCAGTCCCAAAGAAGAATGGAGGTTGGGCCAGGGGGTTAGGAAGCAAAGTGGGTTAGTCAAAGAGGCTTGAGAGGGATGCAGCTCAGCCAGTTCCCCAGCAGAAGTAGAAGTGAAAAGAACCTTATCTATGTTTTGATTCTTATTCTTACACATCTCAGCAAGCCAATGAGTGAGGTAGACATCAGCCTTGTTTTCCTTCCACAGCCTATAATCTCGTTCTCACCAAAACATTCTAGCTAGGCTCCAACTAGCACACCATGGCAGGGGGATTGGAGCTAGATGATCTTTGAGGTTCCTTGCAGCCCTGATTCTATAAACTTTCATGTTGTAACTGGAGAATTTGATGAGGAAGAGAAGAGGCAGCTGGCAGGTTGGGAGGTGACAGATTTCTAACTAATGCTTAAACACAATTTTTTTGGTGCTTAACCTCTATGGAAGCAAGGAGCAACTGTCATATATTAGGCCTTTGGCAAAATAGTAGCAAACAGTTAGGGATTTACTCTCTTAGCTGCATTGAATGGTTTTGAATACAGGTATGATTGGATCTTTTTATGTCTTGTATTGACCTCATAATAAGCAGTAAGTTTTAAACAAAAAGGAAGCACAGTGAGGATAGTAATTTAGTTTCTGTCCTGCTATACTGCATTTATAGAGTTTGGTAATCCATGTGCATTTTCCTTTGATGATTGCTTTATGTTTCTTTGTTTTCCTGTAAGATGTCAGCCAGTGTACTTGGCAGTAAATTAACTGCAGGATCTCGGTGTTCAAATAATATCATTTGAGTACATCATCTGAAATGTTTCTAGGGACTTTCCACTGGGTTTTTACTGTGCTACTAGGCAGACTTTTAGACAGCTTCCTGCCTTTCAGTAAAAAAGATTTGTCCCTTGATCTCTCATAAAACTATTACATAAACACTGAACTTCAGTTTACTTATTTGGAGCAAAATTTATACTTTGCATATCATGAAACTGTTGTTTTGGACAGTGTTTTAGTAGTTCACATGAAATGGAGCAGTGAATACATTTGTACTGTAAAGATAGCAAGGGTAAATCTTAGGATGCCTGTTGGAAATTTGTTTCTCCCCTCTTTTTTTTAACCTCTATTTTAAAGTAAGGAAACTGCTTACTTCCAAGCAGGGTTCAGTGCAAATACCTGCTGGCCTCCCTCTGACACTGAGGAAAAAGGAAAGAAGCAGAAGATTGAACCTGCCTTCACTTTTTGTAGAAGAACCTCTTGAAGAGGAGGTTCTCCTAGAACTTGGCTTTCTTTTTTGAAAGTGAGTCTCCAATTCAGTATGGCTATTTAGTGAAGGAAAGTTTATGAGAATAAAAGTATAATTATCTTATTTTTGTCATTTTAGTTGTCAGTAACCAGTGTTGCTTGAAACTTGGAACACCAGTTTTAAATGCCAAGGAGTAACTTTCAGCTCCTAACAAGAGGATGCTGCATTGCACACAAATACCTTTTCATTTGTGACCAGATCTATTAATTTACCACTGTCTTTTTGTGTGGAGACAGCCAAATGATCTGTAATGACTTACCTGCTAGCTTGTGTAATCTTATTTCCCTGAATGCTAATTTTCATTTCAGAATAAATTAATTGGCCTGTTTCTGCTTGTTTTTTTTTTTTTCACTGTAGCAAAAGCTTTCTTTGCAAGGCCTAGCTGAGTCAATGTTTCTGAAGATTCCCAGGTCAGCATTCCTTGTTTTAGTGAGACTGCCTGACCAGTATGTGTGCTTTGTATTTGCTTGTAAGACTTCAAGGAAAATTTAGTTTATAGGTCAGTGTTACTTTTTTTTTTAAACTTGTTTGGTTTATGTGTCTAGGTAATTTTAAATCTATACCCTGAAGTGTGTGTATGTACATAAATAATTTTCATGTATATGGGTATATGCTTGCACATGCCTGCAAATACCTACTTTGCTCAAGTGTAAACCTCTCAAAGCCTTTGTAAGGGAGGTAGGGTCTTTATTTGCCAGTTAAAGCCACATTTAAGCAATGAGAATGTGCTCCTTTAACAGACTATTCCTTGGGATGACTATTGACATAAAACCCCCATTTGTTTTTAGTTTCATAATTATATGCAAGCAGAATATTTCAGATGATACCAGCTATTGAAATTACTGCTTACCAGAGTTTTGTATACAGCAGTTTCTCAAACTGTACACTCTCATTTGCAGGGATGTGCAAGCACATGTCCATAGGCACATGCCAGAATTATGTATGCACATATACACACTGTAGGCAGATGGACTTAAAATTTGGATGTTCATTTTCATATAAGTGATTGAAAAAAGGCACCTATTCATGTCTGTGGTTTGAGAATTAGAGGTCTTTATAGTGTAGTCATGGGAGCTTTCCAGAATCGGTTTTAGGGGCAAAGTTTGACAGAAAAAAATATTTCAATAAGTTATGTGTATGTTTCATTCTGAACTTAGATGCTATTTGGAACACATACACATATATAGAATATATGTATATAGAATGCATGCAGAAGATGTTCCACTGCCTTCAGCATCACAGAATCAGTCAGTGTTGGAAGGGACCACAAGGATCATCTAGTTCCAACCCCTTGCCATGAGCAGGGACACCCTAGATTAAGCTGGCCAGAACCTCATCCAGCCTGGCCTTAAACACCTCCAGGGGTAGGACCTCAACCACCTCCCTGGGCAACCCATTAGGCTTCAAGACAGCAAACAGGATGAAGGTCTGAGAGAGTGTAGAGGAACTGAAGTTTTGGAAGGTAGCTATTAGAAAAGCCTTCATTAGCATCTCTATCTTGAAGAATTGACCTTTGGGAACATGAACTTACCTGTGTTTGTATGGATGTTCAGGGCAGTACTGTCCGGTGCTGTTCATCTGTGTCTTGTGCCGTATTATCTACAGTGTGTATCTCTGTCCATTTGAAGTTACTGGGAAGGTGCTAGGAAGCAGCAGCTGTTCTTGATCGGGCCAGGAGAGGAGGGAATCTCTGGATCTCTCAGGATTTCACATTTGGCTGTCTCTAAGAAAAAAAAATTCTGCTTCTTTGGTTAGTTATCTGGGACAGATCCAGTGCAGTGTTTTATGCTTTCAAGGCAGGTTTTGTATATCAGAATTGTACCCAACAGCAATGAATGATGTTGGAGGCTTGGTGTTTAAAAAATGGTTAACACCCTGAACTGTTGGAATTTGATATGCCCTCTGGGTCATTATCATCTCTGAAAGTTGAAGTACTTTCACTTTCGGATTTTCATGTGCAGAGTCCTTAAAAGTTTCTCTCTGTAGAATCACAGAATGGTTTAGGTTGGAAGGGACCTCTAGGATCATCCAGTTCCAACCCCTCACCATAGGCAGGGACACCTCCCACTAGAACAGGTCGCTCAAGGCTTCATCCAGCCTAGCCTCAAACACCCCCAGGGAGGGAGCATCCACAACCTCCTTGGGCAACCTGTGCCAGTGTCTCACCACCCTCACTGTAAAGAACTTCTTCCTAACGTCTAGTTTCAGTCTCCATAGTGGTGAATAAACATTGTAACTGATTTTAGTGTACATGATACCTTTTAGCACAGCAGCTAAGCACTCTGAGAGGGATTTTTTAGTAGTCTCTTGTAACTGCAGTAAAGTGACTTAATAGAAAAAAATAAGAAGTTATGAAGAGGTGAGGTAGGGGTCTGTGTGTGTGTTTTAAGGCAAGAACAGGTAAGACACTGTTGCAAAACTGCTTTACCACTGACACTGGTAAATGTGTAAGCATGACTAGGTAAGAAGTATATTTTAGGATTGCTCTCATTCCTATTCCTTATTTCCCAACTGTTTCCAGAAGGTATTGTTAATATATATATAATTTTTTTCCCTATGAAAACTGCAGGAAATATGTTTTCTGTCATGTGTGTTTGTCTTCCTTGCAATCCCAGTTCAGTTGTCCCTTCACCCTAAATAGGCTAACTCAGGAAGGAACTCAACCTGAAGCACCAGGTATGTCAGAGAGAATAACATCTGCAAGAAGTAGTGGAATTTTAGATGTGAGTTTTTGGGGGGTTTATTTTTTTTAAATAGTTTTCATGGTTTTATGGTTGGATTCTGCAGAGGAAGCTTTGAAAATCAGTTTTCTCTGAGGAGGAAGTAGCTGCCATTATTTCATATTCTCACACTTATTTCATTGTATATGTTTCTGCAACTAAGACAGATTCTTTAAGAAAAACTTGCCTTTGCACTACAGAATGTGATTTGAAGTTGTGTAGTATGAATTCCAGAAGCTTATGTTCTGGTTTTATTTATTTTAGAATCAGCCAGGTTGGAAGAGACCTCCAAGATCATCCAGTCCAACCTAGCACCCAGCCTTAGCCAATCAACTAGACCGTGGCACTAAGTGCCTCATCCAAACTTTTCTTGAACACCTCCCTGGGCAGCCCTTTGCAATGCCAATCACTCTCTGTGCCAACAACTTCCTCCTAACATTCAGCCGATACCTCCCTCAGCACAACTTGGGACTGTGTCCTCTTTTCTATTGCTGGTTGCCTGGCAGAAGAGACCAACCTCCCACCTGGCTGCAACCTCCCTTCAGGTAGTTGTAGACAGAAATGAGGTCCCCCCTGAGCCTCCTCTTCTCCAGGCTGCACACCCCCAGCTCCCTCAGCCTCTCCTCATAGGCTTTGTGTTCCAGGCCCTTCACCAGCTTTATTGCCCTTCTCTGGATGTGTTCCAGTATCTCAACATCTCTCTTGAATTGAGGAGCCCAGAGCTGGACACTATTCAAGACATGGCCTGAGCAGTGCTGAGTACAGGGGCAGAATAACCTTTCTTGTCCTACTGGCCACACTGTTCCTGATCCAAGCCAGGATGCTATTGGCTCGATATTAATGGTGGATTTATAGGCAGGATTAGTTTTATTAGTGAACACAGTGTCTGAAGTAGAGAGCTTCTATAGCGTGATTTTTATCTCACAAGTCCTGGCAGTTTGTTATGTAGCAGCTTTATGGAAACCAGTATTCTTAGAAAGCTGATTCTGAATTCTTAGAATACTTAGTTCTTAGTCAGCTGTTCCTTCTCCAGCTTAAAATGTAATGCTTTCCTGCTCCATTTCACTGTTTACTTTCTCTTTGATGACTGAGTGGTGAGCTCTCATACAGTAATGAAGAGAGATCAACTGATTTGTCATTCCCAGACTCATTAAATAACTTTTTTTTGTGTACTCTGGCTGGATAGTATCTGTGGCACCAGGTTGCTTCCTTTGTTGTTAGACACTCTTTAAACAAAGTGATCAAGCTTTGCCAAGCACTATTGCAAGACATATGAGTTTTATCAGGTCTAGTTAAGAAATGAAATGTATGTTATGGATTTGACAGAATACATGTGTTCTGTAAACACTGCAGAGTTATCTGACTGCCTAGATGCCTAGCCTTGTTCTTGCACCTCACTGGTTGGAGGCAACTCCTTTTAACAGTGATGTTATGTTTCACAGTAATCTGTTACTCTGCAGCTCACAGCAAAAATCTTGTTAGGACCCACTCTGGATGGATGGTTGTGTTCTATTCCATACCTGTGGGAATGTCCTTCTGTAGGCTTAAAGCAGTTTTAAGAAGTTGGGTTGTGAAAAGTTCATTAAAAAAAAAAGGCAATAAAAATCTTGGTGTTAGTATAAATGATCAGTGTTCCTACACTTCAGTAGGAGATGTAGCTTTTATGTTTGGACACATTTTGCTAGCAGTAAATGTAATTATTTATTTATGTTTGTGCTGTATACTGTCACTGTGGCAGTTTGGGTGTTCCCCACCCCCCCACGCTTTGGAAATCACCCAGACTAGACTCAGCCAGCTCTGGAAGTTGAATGAAGCTTGTTAGTTACAGGTTAGCACAATATACAAGCAGATATTTACAGTATATACAGTTATAGACAGAAATAGAGAAGGGAAAAGGTAATACAGAAACACAACAGCCCTCCCAGAAACCTGAATCCCCAGGAGGGGCTCCCAACCACCCCTTCACCTTCCCCCTAACCCCTTCTCAACGTTACCCCAGTACCAAAGGAAGAATGGAGGTTGGGCCAGGGGGTTAGGAAGCAAAGTGGATTAGTCAGAGAGACTAGAGAGAGAGATGCAGCTCGGAGCTCCCCAGCAGCAGAAGTGCCTTATCTATGTTTTGATTCTTCTTCTTGTGTCTCTCAGTAAGCCTATGAGTGAAGCAGACATCATTCTGTTTTCCTTTTCACAGCCTGTAATCTTGTTCTTCTCACCAAAACATTCTAGCCTGCTTCAAACTAGCACAGTCATGATTCCTGCATTATGAAAAAAGGATGTATTGCCCCACACTAGTAATTACCTTGAAACAATCTCTGTGTGACTGCAAGTTAAAAAAAAAGGTAGGAGATTTGTATAACCTACCACTTCTGCACTTGTCAAAATACTTCCAAATGTCAAAATATGTCAAAATATCCTGTGTGACAGGTGGACCATTTAAAGTTGTTGGGTTGAGAAGTGAAATTTTGGTCGTAGTAGAAGATAGAAAATGCTTAAGTCTTAAAAGGTCCAATGTATAACTGCTAGGATCAGCAATGAAACATTGGATGCAGCCGTTTTTGTTTGAAATGCCACGGAAGACAGACTGTGGTGGTTGAGTTGCCCTGGAAGTGACTGCTGTCCAGCCAGCTGGTTGGAAAAAGGAGAGCCTTGAAAGACAATGAGGAGGTTGTTGCTGTATTTAGAAAAAAAAATAACAGAAGTGAAATTGACTTTTGACCAGGTTCTCACACAGCTGCATTAGTTGCTGGACAAATCTAGCTGTTCCTTTCCTCTTCCTAAAAGGACGTGTTCATTAGAGCATGCTTTAACCTGAAACTGTAATTTAGACTTCCTGTAGTTCATGCAGTTGTGCCAAACCTCAGTAACTCCATGAGCATGTAGTTCTTGAGTTGCAGCCTCTTCTTTATTTTTTTCCCTCTGGGATTACCCATCTGTAAGTAGCTATGGAAGCCCAAAGTTTGATCATGTCTCTGA
The DNA here is from genome assembly GCF_015220805.1 of Pogoniulus pusillus. NCBI lineage: Eukaryota > Metazoa > Chordata > Aves > Piciformes > Lybiidae > Pogoniulus > Pogoniulus pusillus. The sequence continues at coordinate 48,330,865 of NC_087266.1, forward strand.
CTAATTCTTGGTCAACATTTTCTCCTCGCATTTGCTAGGTATAAAGCAGTTCTTGGACTTTGTTCTGTAAGACTAAGGTGCTACCAGTTTATTCCAAAGACAGTGTGAAGTTTTGAGTTCAGCCAGGTGAGTTGAATCCATATCAACTGAAAGAGCATCATTCTGGGAGACTCTTCCCCTTTTTGACAAGTTAGAAATCAGGAGATTAGGAGATCCTGGTTGGTTTTACTGCACCTGTGCCTGCTGTTTCGACAAATGCACAAGTGTTTGGTGGATTGATGAATCCTCTGTCCAGCAAAGCACAGTAATCTCTATTAGTTGCTACCTTTTAATGTAATGGCAAAGCACAAGCTTTTGGAAGCATTGAAACACTCACTGGTTTTATCTATCTCTTGCAAAAAAGAATGGGAGGTTGATAGAAGGCAACTTGTGACAAGGCAAAAGGGCATGCATGGCCTGAAGCTGCACCAGGGGGGATTTAGGTTGGGTATTAGGAAGCACTTTCTGATGGAAAGGGTAATTAGACCCTGGAATGGACTGCCCAGGAAGGTAGTGGAGTTGCCATCTCTGGAGGTGTTTAAGGAGAGCTTGGATGTGGCACTGAGTGCCATGGTCTGGTAAATGTGGTGGTGCTAGACCATAGGCTGGAGTTGATGATCTCAGAGGTCTATTCCAGCCTCAATAATTCTGTGATGCTGTGAAATACAAGAACATAAATCCTTCCCATGGTTTGTGATGATTGATCTTGAATATGCTATGCTTTGAATAAAGAAGCTATCATTAGAGTATAAAAAACACTTCTATTAACAAGCAAATGTATTGGTAATTAAAATGGATCTGTTATTAACAAGCACTTATAAAAAAAGCAATGTTAGACATGCTATGCAAACTCATAATTGATCATTTGCTTTAAACCATTATTTACTGTAGGGCTGTTGAGTGTCTGATAGTAACATTTCTTACCAAAGAAACCTAAATATAGCTTTTGGATGGATGCTTTGAGTAGATCGCTTCTGAAGGCAATTCAAACCAGAGATCACTAAATCTGCTGCCTGTGAGAAAATATGTAGTGACTGGCTGGGTTTCCTTTCCTCCCTTTTGCCCCTTTGCCCCTTTGCCCCTTTGCCCCTTTGCCCCTTTGCCCCTTTGCCCCTTTGCCCCTTTGCCCCTTTGCCCCTTTGCCCCTTTGCCCCTTTGCCCCTTTGCCCCTTTGCCCCTTTGCCCCTTTGCCCCTTTGCCCCTTTCCTTTCCTGTTGACTTTTTAAAGGAAAGAGTTTTACTTCCCAGTCTGATACAGAAATTTTCTCTCTTAATACCATAATCTCTTGCAAGACCTCTGAAAGGCTCTTTTCTGGATCCATTTCAGAGACCAACATTAGTTCTGTTGTGCATATTGTTACATATTTAGGAGCAGGTTCTTTACAATGAGGGTGATGGAATACTGGAACATGTTGCCCAGGAAGGTGGTTGAAGTCTCTCCCCTAGAGGTATTCAAGGCGAAGCTTGACAGGGCTCTGGGCAACCTGATCTAGTTGAGGAAGTCAACTAGATCTGCAGAGGGGGACAGATGACCTTTAGAGAGATCTCTTCCAATTCAAACCATTCTGTGATATTGTTTGTGGTTTTAGAGTAAAGAAGGGCACGGACAAACTATTCCCCTGCACCTCCCCAGCTTGAGAATTGAATTGAGAATCCATCTAAATGAATCTGCTTAACAGAAATTGGTTGTAGTAGCTCACAATGACATTTTTTTCATGATGCTTTTACACGTTCTGCTTGTTTTCTGGTGGGTTCAGAGCAGTAGGTGTTCAAGACTAATGTGTTACATATGGTCATCCTTTCCCAGATATTAGATAATATTCATTTTTGGTCATTTGTTGGAAATTCAGCCAACAAAAATAAACCAGTGCAGGCACATCAGAAGCATGTGTGCTGTTGCTTCAAAGGAAGACACTGCCTTTTTTCATTGTTGTGCCACTTGTGACATAATAGCTGGAAGTTTTCCAACACAAAGTTGTCTCCCTTTAATATTCCACTTTGAGATGGAAGAAGGAATGCTGCTGTCATATACTCCAGAGAAATGGGGAAATTCAAGTCATGCATGTGTCTTCACAGGCAAACATGAAAAGAAAAGATGATTTTTTTAATGTGCTATTGGCTTTTATGTGGATTTTTTTGAAAGTTCACAGCACTGCAGTATCAGCATTGCCTTAAGGCACTGTTGGGTCTTCCAATTGTTTTTCTAACTGGAAAGGTGGGGGGAAAAAGGCATCCTGTTTTAAGGTGTAAAGCTGGATGTTTTGTCAGATGGAATAAAATTTAGTAGCCCATGTAAAGTATATGAGATTACCAAATAGCTTAAATGCAGCTGAGTTATGATGATAGTGGAGTCTGAACTCTTATACAGAGGCAAGCCTGTTAGTGTCATTAGAGAAGTATGATTGATGGTTTTCCTTGCTGCCTATCTCAGTGCCTTAATAATATGTTTGCAGAGATAGTTGCAAAATACCAAGAATTAGGCAATTTATTTCTCCTTGGCATTTCCTGGGGCTGTGGTGCAGGTATTGTGTTTGATTGTCTACATGATACATTTAATGTCTTCAACGTGTTTTCTTTATTCAACAGTTAGCAAAGATAATCTAACAGAACAAGCAACCCTCCTGACTTTGTAACAATAAATCTGGTGAGTGTCTTACAGCTTCTTCAGCTGCACTCTGAAAATACTTAAAATTCTGACTAATGAGTGGTTTTCCTGCCACAGTTATAGAATCATAGAATGGTTTAGCTTGGAAGGGACCTCAAAGGTCATTTAGTTCTAACCTCCTGCCATAAGCAGGGACACCTCCCACTAGAGCAGGTTGCTCAAGGCCTCATCCAACTTAGCCTTGAACATCTCCAGGGAGGGAGCATCCACAACTTTCTTGGGCAACCTGTTCCATTATTTCACTGCCCTCACTGTAAAGATGTTCTTCCTAACATCTACTCTAAGTCTTCCCTCTTCCAGTTTAAATCCATTACTCCTCATCCTGTTATTACAAGATCTTGTATATATTCCCTCCCCAGCCTTCCTGTAGGCACCCTTCAGCTACTGTAAGGCCACTGTAATGTCTCCTCAAAGTCTTATCTTCTCCAGGCTGAAGAGCCTCAACTCCTGTAGTCTGTCCTCATAGCAGAGCTGCTCCAGCCCTCTGATCATCTTCATGGCCCTCCTCTGGACTCACGCCAACAGTTCAACATCCTTCTTGTGCTGGGGGCTCCAGAAGTGTACACAGTACTCCAGGTGGGGTCTGAGGAGAGCAGAGCAGAGACAATCCCCTCCCTTGCCCTGCTGGCCAGGCTTCTCTTGCTGCAGTCTGGGACATGGTTGGCTGTCTGGGCTGCACGCACACATTGTGGTGACCACATTGTAATATGCCCCAGGTTTCTGGTATGATTGTATTGCTGTTGTGTTATCTTTTCTACTTAGCAAAATAGAAGTCTGTTGACTCAGTTGGAATTTCAGACTCAGAATTTACCAGGGGAACTTAGAAAAATCTAAATTTTTATTTTGCAAAAGTAAAGTTTGTTTTACTTTTGTAATCCCCAGAATTTTGAAAGTGTGTTTTAATTGGATCAGAAAAAAAAGCCATTAGCCACTTTTTTTGTTAGAAATAACAATAATAATAATAAAAATAATTATCCATAACTCATAGGAGGCCTTAGAAACTACTGACTTTGATCATTTTTGCTATGCAAATGGTATCTTTCTATGGCATGCCACAGATTGTTTGTGACCTTTGTTGTCAGAGAGATTAAACAGAATTTCTAAGGAATTGCAAACAAAATAGTTTTCAGACTAGGTACAGATCATCTCAGATGTATGATGATTAAGAACTTCTTGTCATGAGTTGAAGGGTTCCAGGTTATTCCAGAGTCCTTAAGAAACCTACAGAGACCAAATCCATCCCAGGGCATGAACTGGTCACCCCTGGATGTCGTAATTGTGTTACTCAATCCCATAATCCTGCAAACACTTTAAGCAGCAAGGTCAATTAATTTGTGCTCTTTTCTCCCTGTCTCTCCAGCTTCTCCAGAGGTATCTTACCTGGTAACTAGGTAATTATATAGGAGGACCACTGCAGTGAATCTGACCTGCTTGAGCCTAAATAGGAAATAATGGGGGATGGGAGAAAATGAGCGCTGTGGTTTGGGGTCGTTTTTGGTTTGGATGGAGGGAAGGTTTGAGGAGAATTCTCATCTATCCTGTGTCTGTATTAGGTATTCAGGATTCACATATGCACATCTTTGAATCCAAGCTGTCTGTATTTTCATCTCCAATTCAGTGAGAGCATTACTATTTTACTGCCCTTTTTCCTTAGAAAAAGAGTTAAATAATCTCAGTCTGCCACTTCTTGTACAGTGAATCTTGGGATTTTTGTTTCTGCTTTCCACTGTTTATTTTTCCCCTATGGACACAGCAGGATACTCTATCTTCTGCAACTGGCAAGTGCAAGTTATCTAACTTTCAGGGATGACAATGCAAATCACTACTGAATTTGATTGCTGTTTCGTGTTTAGCATGCAGCTGTTTTGAACACTGTTTAAAAGATGTTTGTGACTCTTTTTGGTAGTATTTTTTATTTTAAAATTAAACACACACACAAAAAAACCCAAACTAACAAAAAAACAACTGTTTAGTTTTATTTGTAGCTCTGTTAAGTCACTCTACTGTGGTACAAGAATTCCACAACTTAATTGCATTCCTCAGGAAATGAGAATCTTATACTTGCAATGAGGTCAAATACAAAACAATTAAATCATGACTTTCATCAACTTGTTTTACTTCACATAAATCCTAGAATCCCAAAGGCTTGAATATGCTCGTGGC